>NW_015554164.1:178188-180133 GCF_001515605.1 Sinocyclocheilus anshuiensis
ACACACACACACACACAAACACACACTCACACACACACACACACACACACGCACACACACACGCACACACACGCACGCACGCATGCACACACACATGAAGAGGGCTGTGTTAACTCATGAGAGAAACAGACAGAAAGCGCTGAGTAAACATGCGGCTTCAGCAGCTTCATGAATATTAAACGGCCTCCTCACCTGCAGCTCTGCATGAGGTCAAAGGTCATCAGTCTGTCCCTCTCTGAAGGTCTGCTGGAAGACACGCTTGTGTGTGTTTGAGGCGTCACATGCGCTGACTTTGCTAACCGGAGTTTATTTTCACCCCACGGGCCGCTGATTAAAGCTCTATTACTCATGTGAGTGTCACGCGTGTCGCGTGTTCTTATGCAGAACAACGGCATTATGAGCTCTTTGATCATAAATCAGACAGGTTATTAAAAACAGTGTGGCGTTTAGACTGAAGATCAGCGTCAGATGCTCAAAAGCACCTTAAACAGCGACGCTTCAGGACCGAGCTTCATTATTTCACAGATTTATTACTCGTGTATCAGCTGTTTTTGAGATGATCATCTTGGACTAATATAGTAACTATAAACATATAGTTTTTGCTTGTCAGAAAGTGCTGTTCTTCCTCAGTACAAACATCTAAAAACTCTTAAATCAAGATTAATTTACTCAAACAGCAGAGCTTAATGCTTGCAACACCAGTGTCGTGGGTTTAAATCTCAGGGAAAGCATGGATAAAAGCATCTGCCAGATGCACGAGTGTAAATGCTGCAGATGTTTGTCTGCTGATCCTGAATCTCTTCAGTAAACTGAATGCTCTCTCGCTGAACTCATTCATGATTCATGGATGGGGATGTTATTAAATGCAGTCGTGCTGAAGCGCCTGATTGATGTTCCCTCGGAGCATATTTACAGCAGTCACTATAGTAGCTTTTATTAATAGTTTGAATTAGATTTTTTGGTAAATATATTTTCTGTTTTCATTTTAATTTTGGTTGAAGGTTTGGTCATTTTGTTGTGTGTTTGTTTGTGTTTTAGTTAACTGTAATAAAATGGGATTTATGTATTTTGTTGGTCTTTGTTTTCTAGATGAGCATATGTTGATGTGAGGTTCTCATGTGTTTATTCTGGACATGGTCTTCAATTTCGGATGGAGAAATGAATCCGGTTGATTCTAGGATGATCTTGAGTGTGAATCTCTGCTGATATTCAGCCAAATAACCATTGTCTCTGCATATCGTATAAAGCAATGGTTCTCAACCTTTTTTTCCACTGGGCCGCACTATGGTCCAAGTGCAAGTCTCACGGGCCGCACGCATATCATTTACATATTATGTCACCAATACAAACCAACCAGATTTATAATTCTATTATAGCCTAAATATTATGATATCTAATGGATTACATTCATTGAAATAAATAAATAAATAATTATACTCCCCATTAATAAAACACCTGATGCTGTCGGGAGCTGACCAATTTTGTGAAATTCTGCTCGAAAGGAGTAACAGCACAATGAAGTTGCGATTGTAAATTGCAGTCTGTAAGACGCGTGACATTGCAGAAAATGTGCGTTCACAAATGTAGCCTATGTTGATGCAAATATGGAAGGCACTTTCGAATTGAATAATCTGAGGTTCTCTCCAGAGATGTTTTGCCACATTTCTGCAATTAAGGATGATTGCTGCATAGTATGGGTGTTTCCTTTTGCCTGAACTACAGCCCTGCATTTCAACCCGGGCCCGACGGGCCCCGACTTTTTTACGCCCCTCGGGCCGGGCTTCGGGACAATTTTCACGTCATAGTTCAGACGCGGGCCGGGCATCAGGCTTGTTTTAAGCTTCTCCTTATATTTATATTTTAGACATCCCTCAATTAGTGATGAAAAAAAACAAACATTTTGCAGCGCTGGTGGAAACAACACGAGACAGTGCTACAGCGCCTG
>NW_015554164.1:181241-181701 GCF_001515605.1 Sinocyclocheilus anshuiensis
AATTAAGGATGATTGCTGCATAGTATGGGTGTTTCCTTTTGCCTGAACTAGAGCCCTGCATTTCAGCCCGGGCCCGACAGGCCCCGACGTTTTTACGCCCCTATTGGGCTGAGCTTCGGGACAATTTCACGTATAGTTCAGATGCGGGCCGGGCATCTGGCTTGTTTTAGGCTTCTCCTTATTTTTATATTTTAGACATCCATCAATTAGTGATGAAAAAAATTGCCACGCTGGTGGAAACAACACGAGACCGTGCTAGCGGCTCGACGGTGTTTATTGTCCAGCCAGCAGCAGTATGGTGCGTGCCGTCAGCGCAGCTGAAGAGTTCTGCGTTCAAATGCACGCAATAGGCTTAGGTTTGCCGCAAAGCACAGGCAAAAGTAATTACCATAAATGTGTCAGGGGGAAAAAGTAAGGAGATATTTGAGTTATTTACTAATAAACTAGTGTTTTCTGAGTC
>NW_015554164.1:181800-182772 GCF_001515605.1 Sinocyclocheilus anshuiensis
AGTGTGTTGGGGGGGGGGGAGTAAGGAGATATTTGAATTATTTACTAATAAACTAGTGTTTTCTGAGTCCGTGTTGCAAAGATGAAGATGTCGATCCTGACTCGCCATCTCCTCAGACGCGCCTTTAGAGAGTAGTGCACCTTTACGGATTATGATCATAATGAAAGAGTTTTTGATTTGTTTTATTTCGTTAAGTAGTAATTTAAAGCTTTCTATAGATATATTTATCATGCAAAAGCACAGCGTTTTGTTGATATTGTGAGTGAACACAAATAATAGTAGACCCTTTGCAGTCCCGAATAATGTATACTCTTACATTTATGAGGAAAAATGACGGCGTATTTTATTTTTTATTAAGAAAAAAATTTTTTATTGATCGCGCTGGGGCCTCCATGTCCTTCAAAGCTTTCTTCAGCTTCCACTCTTCGCACAAACTATTGGATATAGCGTACATTTATCTAGGTTTAACATTTAAACATTGTTATTTGCTTGAACTTTTATATCTATAGATTTTATTTTAGGCAAGTCGTGATGATTTGAAAAGGCTAACTTGATCAAACATGGTCGTTACTTTAAAAAACAAAAACTTTTATTTAACAAACAAAAAATGCTCCAAACGTTTTTCTAAATTAACTTAATAAAAAAACGAAATGAAATATAATCACTTTGCCATTACATACAAAACTGAACTATTTTAATATAGTTGAAACAGTAGTATAAGCTGTTTTGGGAGAAGGGAGGAAAAAAGACGGGCTCGGGTCGGACTCGGGCCGGTAATTCTGATAAGCTGTCGAGCAAGGGCCTGAACATCACGGGCCAGGGCCGGGCTAGGGCCTATATTTGAGGCTCGTGCAGGGCTCTAGCCTGAACATCTTCAAGTGAGTGGCGGGGCAAACCGAAAGTTAAAGGGGTCATATGATGCTTTTTTAAAGATCATTATTTTGTGTATTTGGTGTAACAGAATATGTTGAC
>NW_015554164.1:183672-190899 GCF_001515605.1 Sinocyclocheilus anshuiensis
GTCTTTGCAACTTCAGGGATCTTATCTATGCACAATCAGCTTGTAACACTCCAAAGAGAAAGGAAAACTTGAAATCGCATCATATGACCCCTTTAATGCCGAAAGTCCAGCACTCTCCTACCTTCACTGCTGCGACTACTCTTGTTTGTATGTGTTCCTTCGCTGGCATTTTCCACATTTCGTTTTTCTCCGTTAATAACAAATTCTGTCCATTCTGATGGATATCAATACTGCAGTACTGTCAGCAGAGGATATTTCCCCGAGTCAATCATATTCAGTCGTATCGATCGCTGGCTGAAGCTGCTTCATTAGTTCTGCTGATTGCTCTAGTCACCGGTTACAAGCTCAGACTCCACCGACCGACTAGTCAATGAAATTAAAATAAATCTCAGTGTGAAGAATTAGGATCATTCTATTAAATTTGTCATTTGTCCCTCATATAGATGAGAAATTAATTTATCTGTGAATGACTGATTTTTTTGTTGTTGCTGTTGTTAATTTTCTTTTCTGTTGTCATCTAGATGTTTTTGGTGTGTTTGTTTGAATATATAAATATTAATTTCTAAAGACATTCATTTATTAATTCATAGAAATTAATATTAATTATTATTAGGATCCAGTATACCTAATTATTATTATGTATTATATTATTATTTATTAAAAGTTAATATTTTTTCATTAAACGAATATTAATATTTAGTTAATCATTTTTTAATAAATGTATTTTCTCATTTATTATTAATTTATATATAATGAGTTGTTCATAAATAATTACATAAAATTATTTATTGTTATTTATAAAAAAATTATTGTATAGATAATTAGATTGATTCGATTCTGAATTTGATTGTATTTTTTGTTTTGATTCTGTTTCAGGTTATAGTTAGTCATTTGGTTAGTCTGAATTGAACTGGTTCTCTTCCATCTCAGTGTCCATCCTAATCAATTCCTCCATCCATCCATCCGTCTTTCTGCTCAATGATCCATCACTCTGATCGATCGGGGCAATGAGCTGATGCTGGGATTCAACCTGAAACCAGAGGAAGCTTCAGACAGACAGACAGACAGACATACAGGGAATCAGACTCTCATAGTCACATTATTTAATGTGATTTAATGTCATAAATCTGTGTTTTAATCCAGATTAGCTGCTGATCTTTAATAATCGGACTCATTTGCATGAGGAAACCAATCACATCATTACACAACTCAGTCTCATAAGCCGCATCTTCATTACACCACACAAAGCAGAATGATTTTAGTAAACATATATACTTGAGTTTTTCTTGAGGTTTCTCTGTATTTCCTATTAAAACAGGATGTTTGGGCAGGGCTCATTATCAGGGGGAGGAGCATTCTCAGGAGAGAGCGTCTGATTGGACAGAGATCAGTATAGCGCTGGAAGAGAACTCTGTTAGTTCTGAATTTGAGATGAACTCCTGAGTGCGCGCGCGTGTGTGTAAGTGTGTGTGAGTGTGTGTGTGTGTGTGTGTGTGTGAGAGTGTGTGTGTGTGTGAGAGTGAGTGTATGTGTGAGAGTGAGTGTGTGTGTGTTGATCTCCTCACATCCCATCCACTCTCTCATATCTCCTCATCTCTTCATTATGGCCTGTCACCATGGTTACGGTGTGTTCGGTCACCTTATCGATCTCTCAAACACACTCTCACACACACTCCTGTACGTCAGTCATCAGTAGTTTGACATTCTTAAGAGTGAAACAATGAGAAAACATTAAAACTCAATTCAAAGACATTTTTCTCAGTTCTGGTTTCGATGTTAGCATTTCCCACAATGCAGCACTCTCAGATAGACCTTTGCTTTTTCTACTATGACAAACTAGAACCGAGTTAATATAGTCACTAGTGCTCACACACCCACACACAGGTCTGACCTTTGCATTTAATCCCAATAATCCTGTTCTGAGAGTGTTGAACTCACTGTAGCATCTTTAATCATTTAAAACGTCCTGTCTGCGGTCGAGAGAAAGAGAGAGAGAGAGCAACCCGTAAACACCCTCAACATCAGATCTCACAGTGAGGAACATGAAACCAGACTCTACAACATCTAGCTTTGGTTTTCTAGCTAAAAATGAGTTATAAATGATCAACATGATCGAACTCTGCTGTCACACTCAATCTCCTCCATGTCTTCTGTCTCTGGTTGATAGTTTACAGTGTTTTATCCAGTCAAAGCTCTTTTAGTGTAATTGTACAAACGTCCAGCTTCAGCTGGAGTTTCTCATGTCAAATCTTGACTGATTTTTATCAAGTAAACGTCAGAATAACTGTAGTCATATTTCCAGATGAACACGGAGATCAGGGTGAGACGGGAGCACAGATGGGGCTCGAACACACACACACACACACACATATATCCTCCTCATCACACACTGGAAAGGAAAGAAATGAAAAAGCAGAGACGTGAGTGTGTGTGTGTTGATCTCCTCACATCCCATCCACTCTCTCATATCTCCTCATCTCTTCATTATGGCCTGTCACCATGGTTACGGTGTGTTCGGTCACCTTATCGATCTCTCAAACACACTCTCACACACACTCCTGTACGTCAGTCATCAGTAGTTTGACATTCTTAAGAGTGAAACAATGAGAAAACATTAAAACTCAATTCAAAGACATTTTTCTCAGTTCTGGTTTCGATGTTAGCATTTCCCACAATGCAGCACTCTCAGATAGACCTTTGCTTTTTCTACTATGACAAACTAGAACCGAGTTAATATAGTCACTAGTGCTCACACACCCACACACAGGTCTGACCTTTGCATTTAATCCCAATAATCCTGTTCTGAGAGTGTTGAACTCACTGTAGCATCTTTAATCATTTAAAACGTCCTGTCTGCGGTCGAGAGAAAGAGAGAGAGAGAGCAACCCGTAAACACCCTCAACATCAGATCTCACAGTGAGGAACATGAAACCAGACTCTACAACATCTAGCTTTGGTTTTCTAGCTAAAAATGAGTTATAAATGATCAACATGATCGAACTCTGCTGTCACACTCAATCTCCTCCATGTCTTCTGTCTCTGGTTGATAGTTTACAGTGTTTTATCCAGTCAAAGCTCTTTTAGTGTAATTGTACAAACGTCCAGCTTCAGCTGGAGCTTCTCATGTCAAATCTTGACTGATTTTTATCAAGTAAACGTCAGAATAACTGTAGTCATATTTCCAGATGAACACGGAGATCAGGGTGAGACGGGAGCACAGATGGGGCTCGAACACACACACACACACACACATATATCCTCCTCATCAAACACACTGCGGCCATGTCAGAGAGAGATGCAACCTGACAACCAGCAGAAACATAAATCAAGATCATAAAGATCCTGCTTATTAATAATGAATCAGTCTGTCTGTATGAGATCAGATCAGGTCAAAACACGATTACAGATCTTCAAAATGATCATCCTGTCATCATCTACACCTGAGAGACGTTCTCTCTTCAGTGAATCACAAAAGAAGAAATTCTGAATGTTTTATTGTCCTTTCAATGAAAGTCAATGGGGTCCAATGTAGTTTGAACCCTGGTGGTCTTCAAAATATGTTCGTTAATGTTCCACTGGTTTATAATGACACAAGGGTTACTAAATAATGACAGATAACAAAAACTATAATAGTATTATGATTGTTTTTATTTTGTCAACTATTTATTTTAGCATCTTGTGATTTAATTAATCACTGGCTCATCAGTGTTTCAGAGTGTTTGTGAAGAGCAGAGGCTCCGGTGATTCGCTTCTTCATTGTGTTTCATTTACATGCGCGTGTTTAATGCAGCACAGGTACGAGACCTTGAGTTCTCTGATGCCGCTGCTCATTTGACTAAAGCGCAATTACCCAGGAGAACGGAATAAATTATGCAAATCAGCTTTTAACTTCTATTAATGCTGCTGTTTATTTGTCAGGCGACGTTCACAGAGCTGCAGCCAGAGCTGGAAATTAATAATCAAATCGCAAAAACTGTTCAGCAGTTATACAAGTATGTAATCTGATGTGCTGACCTTTTCACGGTTTATAGTAAATGCTGCTCCACACAAACTTTATAACGCGCATCTAATAAACGCAACATGCCGCAAACATCTTCACAAGTCTGTCAACAAAAGAGATGCATTTCTAGAAAGAAGTTTCCCTGTGGTTTTCCACCGAAATAAAAGCACTATGGTTTAATGGTTGAAAGCAAAGAAAAAATAACCATAAATCTTAGTATTGTAATTGTACTGTTATTATTATTATTAGTTAAATTTTATTTATTTCATTATTATTAAATTATGAAATAGTGGTATTTCTGTTTTAGTTTTTATAATTTGATTAAACAATCATACATATTTGAATAACATTCATAAAAAATTGTATTGTAATTTTACTGTTATATAATAATAATAATTGCATTCCCTCCCAACACCCCGCAAGCCCCCCCCTTTTTTTTTTGTTTTTTTTAATAATGCACATGTAATTTCTTGGCCGGTAAAAATATTTACTGGCCATGAAATATATGTAATATTTGTAATATTTTAAAAATGGCACTTCGGCAAGTGTGCTGGTGAAATGCATGGCTGCAGATCTACGACACTAATGCAGACTCCACGAGCGCATTTAAACACAGAAGAGCAGCTTGAGACAGTGAGCGTGAGCCGTCTGGAGCGTTGAAACTCAGGCGAGCGCGATAACGCTTAATGAAGCGCCGCTCCACTCATCCATCTCAATAGCTCAGCGCCAGCCTGTGGAAATTAGCATGTGTCTTTATCAAAGCCACGAGTCTCTCTTTCTCTATGACTGCCGTCCACGACACATGATTTATATCCGTCTGCGCAAAACAAACCGCACCAAATGACTCAGTCGACTGATGCATATTAATTACGCGGATCGCTCGCGGCTCTGATCGCTCAAAGAACATGCACCTGAGACGCCGCAGCATTGTGATTGGCTGAGCGTGAAGCATGCTGGGAAGGCCGTTTGACCCTCATAAGCAGCGGTTTGGAGCGCGTTTGACAGACTGACGCACCCGCGGGACGCCGCTAACGAGCACGACCGGCATACGGCACGCGCGCTATAACGAGAGACGCTCCACGTATTCCGCACGTCTGCAAGACATCTGTTAAAGATCTCTTCATCTGGAAAGCATCTGCTGTGTGCAAACATCTGATAGACGTCTCTAAGATGTCATTTTTACATGCATTCTAAATCTTAAAGACATCTTCATGACAGGGTTAACTAAAATTAAAACCATTTAAAAAAAGTTACTTGAAATAAAATAAATGTTAACTGAAATTAAATTACAAGTAAAAACTTAATTTCAGCTAGTTTCCAGGGCAACATTTCTCATTTTAATTTAGTGTAATATGATGTACTAAAATAACGGAAATAAAAATTCATAAAAACTATAGAGACATATTTTAAGAAAGATTACTACACACAACAAAATTATGAAAAATGTAACGAGAATTAAAATGAAAAGTAAAAATATAAAAACAAACAAAAAAAAGATTCAAAATATTAATAAAAACTACAATAGTAAACACATTTTCTTCATAAAGGAGCTGATATTTAACTTAACTTATAGAACATTAAACAGACATTTTGAAGTCAACAGACCACATTATTTCAACTTAATTTTTAAAGAATTGTGTTTAATAGCAACATTACCCATGATTCTGCAAAAAAAGAAAATATCTAATTCTGCCAAATGAACTCTTTAGCTCCACCCACCTGCAAATGCTGTAATCAAGTATAGGCTAATTGATGTATATGCATAATTTGCAATAAACATGAAATACATGATTAACATGAAATAGTTTCAGATTTAAACATGGGATTGTAGTTACTTGTAATCCGTCAAATTAGATCACATGTTGGTCATCACAGCCACTCATAACCACACTTTTGTGCTTTAATTTAATGCACAGCCTCATTAGAGCCATTAAAGCACTCAGGAGACGAATCCGCATCATCCTGACCTTCAACACAAACACGATGAGCTGATGGAGTGTGTGAAGAGCGTTTCTTTCCATCATTAATAGATGCTCAAGATTCACATCTCAGCATGAGACCGAACCAATGGAGCTCTAATACACACACACACACACACACAACTACAGGCATTTTTAGATTCTCAAAACACTTAATTCTGTATGATTTATAAGCTTGTTTCCTCATGGGGACCTAAAGATGTCCCACAAGGACAGACAAAAAATCTCTGTCAGTCTCTTGGTCTGTGGTTTAGTGTTGATCAGGGTGACTCTCATCCCGAGTGTTTGTCATATTTTCTCAGTAGGAATGGTTTTTCTGATGGTCTCTCTGACCTCCGTGTGTGTTTGAACAGCAGCAGGATAACATCCTGCTCGTCCACATCAAACCACACAAAGCGCCGGCACGATATTCTAGTGATAACAGAACTCCAACCGTTTCACCATTTGTTTCACTCCGCTTGCCGTATTTCTCACAGTGAGTGTCACAGTGGATGCCCAAATCCACTATAATTTAAAGGGGTCCTATTATGCTCTTTTACAAAGTCTTAATTTTGTTTTGGGGGTGTATTAGAACCGGCTCTCGAAAAACACATTATTTTTTACATATTTGACATTATTGGAACACCTCTCTCCCCAGTCTGAATTCTGTATGATTTATAAGCTTGTTTCCTCATGGGGACCTAAAGATGTCCCACAAGGACAGACAAAAAATCTCTGTCAGTCTCTTGGTCTGTGGTTTAGTGTTGATCAGGGTGACTCTCATCCCGAGTGTTTGTCATATTTTCTCAGTAGGAATGGTTTTTCTGATGGTCTCTCTGACCTCCGTGTGTGTTTGAACAGCAGCAGGATAACATCCTGCTCGTCCACATCAAACCACACAAAGCGCCGGCACGTTCGCTTTAATCTGTGTGTCGGGTCGCTACTGCTGCCCCTGGAGTCGCGTTCAGTCACAGTTTCTCTGAGACAGAGTCTCTCCAGAGCTTTCTCTCATAATCACCTTCTGTGAGATGAAGAACAGGATGGAGTTTGTGTGTCTATCCAGCGAATCTGCACAGCTTTGCAGCCTTTATCTGAGCATCAGGAGAACCTCTGCTGCTTCAGCCTGAGCCTGGAGACACACAACTCCATTCATCCATCTTTCTGTCCATCCATCCGTTTGTCCATCCATTTATCCATCCATCCATCCATCCATCCATCTGTTTTTCCATCCATCCATCCATCTGTCCATCCATCTGTTTGTCCATCCAT
>NW_015554164.1:191084-194579 GCF_001515605.1 Sinocyclocheilus anshuiensis
AAATCCACTATAATTTAAAGGGGTCCTATTATGCTCTTTTACAAAGTCTTAATTTTGTTTTGGGGGTGTATTAGAACCGGCTCTCGAAAAACACATTATTTTTTACATATTTGACATTATTGGAACACCTCTCTCCCCAGTCTGGCATGAACGGCTCGAATAGTTCCTGTATCAAATGAAGGCCCGCCTTCTGAAATACTGAAAAAGCATAATAGCACCCCTTTAATAAATAATACTTGTTTGTGTCACGGAATATAGTTTTAAGAGTTTTTTAGACGAGAATCAACTTTTTTTAGACTTCAAATATGCGGTTTGTAAATAAAGATAATGTCTATTTGAACATTAGCTTCAGTGTTTTTGGAGATGTGAGCTCCAGGGCGTCAGCGCTCATGAACCCGCTGAGAGCAGCCTCACCTCGGCCAGATCTGCTGGAAATCACCACTGGCTCTGATGTCTCTATAGAGGTTAATCATGAGATATAATTAGTTTTGGGTAAATCTAACGGACAGTCTTTGCTCTCATTAATCTATTATTTGTTCCAGAGCAAATAGTTTTGGCTGAGGGCAAAATCTCATCATGTTATATTTTATATCACTTTAATGCTGTATATTAGAGCGCTGCCTTTGTGCTTCTGACTGAATTGCCTAGCAACTTTTATGATGACTGTTGTTGTTGTTTATTAAATATTATTATTCAATAAATAATATTTTATATAAATAATAGTAGTATATAGTACTGTATGTGTTCGTGATGGTGATTTTAGTGACATTATTCCGTCATTAGATGGTGACAAAAGACTGTTTTTCTGAGTATGTCCGCAGTAAAGACTTTTATATTGAAAGAGACTGAAACAGGGTTGTAAACAAGGAAGTTATTTTCACTTGCAACAACAGCTTGTAAGACGCAGTTAACAAATGCACTGAGCAGCGCTGTCATCAGAAATTAGCCTTAACAGATAAAAGATAGTACGACAAAGATATCGCTTTCCTCAGTGGACATTCAGACTCATGTTTTATTGTGAATATGAGATTGAGCTGAAGAATGAATGCTGTATCAGATGCAGGTAATCACACTCTCAGTCCATATCTTTCTTATAATACAGTGATACAATAAGCTTTTAATGAAGCAACTCAACGTTCCCTCGTTACTAAAATTGAGTGTTTACTATTGTCATTTTGCGTTATTGACACAGGACCTTGGTTTCCAAATGAAATACAAAACTTGCTCTCATCTGACATTCTAATTTATTGAGATGCACCTGTATAAATAAATGTGATTTGACTTGACTACTAAAGTTCTAAAGTAATGTTCTGAATTAGTAACAGATCTTGAGCTCAGCTGTTAAACTGTTAAACTGAGATCGGAGTCTGTGGCGGAAGGAAGTAGTTCCGCACAAAAGAGGGGTTTTAAAGACACTCCGTTGTTGTTTCTTATGTATTTACACACTCGTGCCATTAAACTGTTTTATAAACGCAATACCACACCCGTAGCCATGAGATATGGCTCTATATCAGCACATATATGATTACCTACGGCCGAATCACAGCTGTGCCGATATACAGCCATATCTCACACGTCTACTCTTGTGTGATATTGCTCATATATTGCTTGCAGTATGGCCAGGATTTGAAAACATGTTTACGCAGAGAAGTATGTATACGGTGAGACAGGTTTGTCTCCATGAGGCACTGATGTGATGCTGAAAGTCTGTCTGTGTGACATAGATGAGAGTTAGATGTGTGTTAGTAAAGCAGAGAGACTTATATCTACAGATGAAGTGTGTGTGTGTGTGTGTGTGTTAGAAACATCAGATCCACACCCGTCCGTCTGTCTCATTGCACATGCGGAGCGAGTCATTCTGTCAGACTATTGCATTAAAATCTGCCACTGAGGGAAGGCTGACAGATTTTTTTTCAATTACATCTGCTTCAGTGCGTCAAATAAAGGATGCTCTCCGTCACTCCTCACATCCGCTCTGCTCCGTCCCGTCTCTTCTGTCCTCTTTTTGTCTTTGTAAAAGTATTAGCTCTAAAAGTAGAGCTAAAGTCCTTCGCTGCACACCGAATGTGTTCTTCTTCTGATGTGTTGCTTGTTCTTAAACTTGTTGGTCCATATGGTTAATAAGTTTAGAATAATTAAGATTATTTAGTGTATCTTCTGCTCACCAAGACTGCATCAAAAATACAGCAAACATTGCAAAATATTATTACAATTTCAAATAGCTGTTTTCAATGTAAATCTATTGTAAAATGCAATTTATTCCTGTGATCAAAGCTGTATTTTCAGAAAACATCTTTTATATTTTTGTGAAAACAATGATGAATTACAATTCAAAAGTTTGGGGTAATTATATATTTATTTATTTTAAAATAAATAAATTAATACTTTTATTCAGCAAAGACGCATTAAATTGATCAAAAGTGACAGTAAAGACATTTATAATTTTACAAAAGATTTATATTTAAATACATTACAGTTTAACAGATATTCACAGAGAAAACAGCTGTTTTACATTATAATAATATTTCACAAATTTTCTGTATTTTTGATCAAATAAATGCAGCTTTGGTGAGCAGAAGAGACTTCTTTCACATTAAAACGTCCTAATTATTCAAAATTTTCGATTGAATGCATCATTTACATGTTTTTAGGATTTTGTGTCGTTAAACCTCTCTCGGACTCGGTTCTGCTCCGTTTCACTGCTATTGAACAGAAACACGTCTTGTGTGAGCGGCCTCTCATCGGCAGCTGAAAGCCTGATCAAATTAACAAACTATTGCGTAATAAGCGAGGTGTGTGTGCGGTGAAGCTTTGTCACGCTGAGCGCTGAAGTATCGTCTCCTCACACACAGACAGATAGAATGAGGCACTTCTCAGCAGGTATGAATTAGCATTTGAATTAGCAGCATCTGATGAATGCGCTGCGGAGGCTTGCAGGAAACCTAGTGAATGACACATTAATGCATTTCAGTGAAGCTCAAACTGAAGCGCCTGCTGCTGAAACACGCCTTCATTTACACACACATGCCAGCGTTCGGATGCAGGAAACCTGTTGTTTGAGTGCTACTGTAGTTCCCTTTCAGTCAGTCACGTTCGACGTTACGTCAGTCGTGACTGACGAATTGGGTTTCCTGGCTTCATCTGATGGTCACGATCGCTATGTCTCGTGCTTCGGCTTTCAGCACGCTGATGCAGCGCTCGTGGGTGAGTCATGTTCTCATTGCGGGAACATGACCATCGCGATGTTGCGGTCCAGATACCTCCTCATTAAACAGGGGGGTATCCCCCTTGCCATGCTCCGCTCTAGCTCCTCCGGCCGGAGGGCTACTTCGGTTCATGGTCAGGGAGACCTGAGGGTTACGGTGAGAGCTTCCCCGTCGAGTACGTCTCCGCGGGCCTCTCATTCCTCGAGCATATCGCACCACCTGGTGTTCCCGGACGAGTGTGCTGGGTCCTCGGACAGGGCGGGGTCCAGCATCTTGTGCGGAGCTCAGG
>NW_015554164.1:194843-197960 GCF_001515605.1 Sinocyclocheilus anshuiensis
GGACTTGCCGGCTTCCGCAGGGCACTGGAGGGGGTCAGCAATAGTGGCGTTTTCCATACGGATCCCAATTCGTCAGTCACGACTGACGTAACGTCGAACGTGACTGACTGAAAGGGAACGTCTAGGTTACTTGTGTAACCCTCGTTCCCTGAAGGAGGGAACGGAGACGTTACGTTCCGTCGCCACAGTTGCTGTTGTTGTTGCACAGTTGTTGCTGTACGGCCGGGGCACATAGTCTCGGCTCCTCAGCGAAAAACTGATGTGCGTTTGCACGCGCTCTCCTTTTATACCCGCGCTGCGGGGCGGGGTGCGCGTGGCGAAACACGCACGCCAACTGTCATTGGCTTGTTTAGTTAACACTCGAAGGTGATTGGGCTCTCGGGCGAGATCCCAATTCGTCAGTCACGACTGACGTAACGTCTCCGTTCCCTCCTTCAGGGAACGAGGGTTACACAAGTAACCTAGACGTTATCAATATTTGGAATTAGTTCTTAGTTTTGTGTTTTTCTGTTTTATGTGAAAGCTTGTTTCCACCATGGAATACAAAAAAAGAAATAATATGATAATTGTGAATTTGTATCTGACAATTCAGACTTAAGATAAGAGTTGAGATAAGAGAGATATAAACTCAGAATTCTGAGAAAAAGTTGCAAGATAAACATTTGCAATTACCTTTTTTTATTTTTTTAACAAAACAAGATATAAACTCAGAATTCTGAGGAAAGAAGCCTGAAATCTGAGTTATATCTCATAGTTCTCACTTTTTCCTTAGAATTGTGAGAAACAAAGTCTAAATTGAGAGATAAAATGTTGCGATTACCTTTTTATGTATTTATCTATTTTATTTTTTGTTACGTCGTAGAATTAGGTTCCTATAGTTTGCAGTTTAATTTTAGTTTGAGTTTTAGCAATTATATTTTGTGATTTTTTTGTAGTTAGTTTTCAAATAATCTATATAATTTATTGTTTAGCTATTAGTTTGTTGTTTTAGTACATCTAGCTGAAAAAAACATATTTTTCTATATTTTAGTTAATATTTATTTCAAGTAGTGAAAATGTTCTGATCTTCTGTCTGAATTTGAATCTGAATCTGTCTGTGAGATAAAAAAAAGTACCTTTTTTATTCGCTAGAAACAAGCTTTCATAGTTTAATGTTAATTAATGTTTTAGTAATTATTTTGTGTAATTTTTGTAAGGGGCGTAACATTTCCGTCACACGCTTGAGGTATTCGGCCAATCACAACGCACTGGATAGCTGGCCAATCACAGCACACCTCGCTTTTTCAGAACGATGAGCTTTGATGAGAAACAATAATGTACAGTATGTGGAAAATAATGTGTTTTTTAACCTTAAACCACATAAACACACCAAATACACAAAATAATGTTCTTTTTAGCAACATCATATGACCCCTTTAATGTTTTAGTAATTATATTGTGTAACTTTTGTAAGTTTCATTATTTTTTTATATCTATATAGTACTTATTCATTTTCATTTCAGTTTTTGGTTTATTTTAGTACATCTAGCAGAAAAAAATATTTTAATCTATTACAGTTGACGTTCATTCAAGTAATGAAAATGTTGTGTTGATCTTCTGTAAATCTCTCTCTGTCCGTCTTCAGGCTCGGACGCTCGGCGGTCTTTCGTGGAGCTGCGGTTCGTGCTGGAGCCGCAGGACGTGGTGACGGTTCGGGGCGGTGTGCTGCAGCTGGACTGCAAGGCGCGCTCAGATCAGGGCGTTCCGGTCATCTC
The DNA here is from genome assembly GCF_001515605.1 of Sinocyclocheilus anshuiensis. Lineage (NCBI taxonomy): Eukaryota > Metazoa > Chordata > Actinopteri > Cypriniformes > Cyprinidae > Sinocyclocheilus > Sinocyclocheilus anshuiensis. The sequence goes on from NW_015554164.1 coordinate 196,598, forward strand.
CTGGAAGAAGGACGGTGTGCTGCTGAGCGCGGTGGTGGACGAGCGCAGACAGCTGCTGTCGAACGGGTCGCTCCTGGTGCAGAACGTGCTGCACTCGCGCCACCACCGGCCGGACGAGGGCTCGTACCAGTGCCTGGCCTCGCTGGAGGACCTCGGAGCCATCGTCAGCCGCACCGCTGAAGTCTCCGTCGCTGGTAAGAGCAGTCCGAGTCTGTCCTGACTCTATGATTCTTCAGCACTGGACAGAGAGTTGAGATGTGGACACATATGACACTGGAGCACAAAATCAATCATAAGGGTCAATTTTTTTAAATTGAGATTTATACATCATCTGAAAGCTGGATAAATAATATTTCCATTGATGTATGGTTTGTTAGGATAGGACAATATTTGAAAAATCTGGAATCTGAGGGTGCAAAAAAAATCTAAATATTGAAAAAAATCATCTTTAAAGTTGTCCAAATGAAGTTCTTAGCAATGCATATTACTAATCAAAAATTAAGTTTTGATATATTTACAGTAGGAAATTTACAAAATATCTTCATGGAACATGATCTTTACTTAATATCCTAATGATTTTTGGCATAAAATAAAAATCTATAATTTTGACCCATACAATGTATTGTTGGCTATTGCTACAAATATACCCCAGCGACTTAAGACTGCTTTTGTGCTGCAGGCTCACATATTGACTTTATGAATATAAAGGAATCAGGGGCTCGTTGTCGTTGTGTGAGCTTTATCTGTGAATGTGCAAGAATTCTGCTACCATATACCTGTCGGAAACATTTTTAAATGTTTTTGAAAGAAGTCTCAAAAATACAGTAAAAACAGTGAAATATTATTGCAATTTAAAATAGCAGTGTCACATAATAATCATTCTAATATGCTGATTTGTTGCTCAAGAAACATTTCTGATTATTGTCAATGTTGAAAACAGTCGTGCTGCACAATATTTGTGTGGAAACTGTGAAATGCTACTGTTTTTAACATTTATAATAATAAGAACCATTATTAATAACTGAGAACCAATAATAATTGAGCATTAGAATAATTAATTAGAATGATTTCTGAAGATCATGTGACACTGAAGACTGGAGTAATGATGCTGAAAATACAGCTGCGCATCACAGAAATACATTACAGTTTAACAGATATTCACATAGAATTTTTTTTTTTTCAAATTGTAATAAGATTTCAAAATATTACCATTTTAATTGTATTTTTAATTAATTAAATGCAGCATTGGTGAGCAGAAAAGACTTCATTAAAGACAATTAGAAATCAGGTTTCCAAACTTTTGACAGGTTTGACAGGTACTGTATATATATATATATATATATATATATATATATATATAAAA
>NW_015554164.1:198021-201515 GCF_001515605.1 Sinocyclocheilus anshuiensis
TGTTTATTCAAATTATTTTACTGAAGATTTTCATATAAAATTACAGCTAGAAACAAAATTGCACTACCAAAAAGTCGCAAAAAAGTCAAGTTACTGAAGAAGATTAAGCACTGAAGATAGTCTGAGATGGACTGAAATGTTTGCTTCAAACATTTTATATATTCATGCATCTGGCAGATGCTTTTATCCAAAGCGACTTACACTGCATTTAAAGTGCACATTTACATTTTCATCAGTTCATGCATTTCCTAGGAATCGACCCCATGACCCTTGTGTTGCAAGCGCCTGCTTCACTGTTTGAGCTTCAGGAAAAATAGATAAATGGAGAATAACAAAGAGCAGTAAACGGTGCAGCTATTTGCACTTCAACCCAATGTGTTTATGTTAAATAATATGAAAACAAATAGCAGTTTGCAAAAAAAAGCATAACAGACTTAGTAAAATAACTGCAAGCGAATACTGGAAGCATTCAAGTTACAAATGAAAAAAAATAAATAAAACAAACAAATTTCTTGCAAAGGCTGTTCTTATGTTAAAACTAAGGTGGTCTAGCTGCTGTTGCTCTCTATGGGCTTTTTTATTACTTTCTGTTTAAGTGCCAGCGATGCAGTGTTGCTACGAAAAACAAACTAAAACGAGGCCAAAAATGAACCAAAATAAGATGTTTTAGAAATAAGATATTCCTCAGATGGCTTTCTGTGCATGTGATCCGAGACGGAGCGAAACACGGATGAGTATCGGCTACTTTGGGCTTCGGTCATGCACTTAAATGCTCAAATACACACAAAAATATGTCAAAATGTCATGTCACATAGTCAGTTTTGTCTTAAGTGAAGATAAACAGTTGGGGAAGTAATCAAATGCTTGTCAGTGTATTAGGCTACATCTGTGCATTCGGTCTTAAAGTGACAGCAGCCTAATACCCTGCTGCCTCTGTCATATAGTTAATCATTTTTGGGGTTAAAAATGTTAGGGTTTTTATGAATGTGCCGACAAGGGCCCCTGATAATGGTGTGTTTTGGGCCCCTAGATGTCTAAGACCAGCACTGAGTAAAACCCTGGGCAGAAAATCGATTTAAAAGAAAAGCGCTGATTTGGAGGATTTAATCTCTTAGCATCTGGCAACCACACCTAATTACCAACGCATGTTAACCAGTGCTGGGTGGATTACTTACAGATTGTAGTCTGTTACTGGTTACAAATTACATGGTGAAAGTTGTAGTTAGTAATGTAATCTAGATTACTCACTCTAGGTAATGTATTCTGACTACTTTTGACCTAACGTGTTTATAGATTTGAATGGGATTATTGCTATAAAAAAGAGAAATAAGAACTATTTGATTCTTCATTATCGACGTCATGAAATGCATTAAACATTAAATTACTCCAGGGTTTCCCAAACTGGGGTAAATGAAAGAACTGCAGGGGGTTTATGAGTTGATGAAAAGCTAGTAATTCATAAAAAAAATTATAAATTGTAATAATAAAGACAAAATAACTAGAACACCCACATTTGAAATATTTAATTTGTTTACCCGCATGTCAATCTGATCATTAACCGAAATCTGGAGAATCAATCAATCAATTATGAATAATTTATTGCCATTGTGTTTTTTTGTAGTCATGCAATCCATAAAAAAACATAATACGATCTAATTACAAGTACTAAAGTTGTGGAATCTGATTATGTATTACAGATGACATTTAATCAGTTACTAACATTTTCAGGATAAATAACCAGCGCACGATTATGTTTAATGAATCAAGATATCATGATCACGATTAAAATATGATTCTGAATCAACACTGAGCTGACTTGATCTGAATGATGACACTGTATTCTTTTAGAGCTTCTGTACAGCTGATATTGAACTGATAAATAGTTGAGTTTCCATCATTGATTCTTTCTGTTTATTAATATGAACGCCGCTGATAATGTCATCAGAGCATCAGAGTTGATCAGTCTGAAGAAAGGTGAGGTATAAAGTCAGAAACATCAGCCGTCGGTCCGCTCTCACTCTCTCAGGACTCATGAGTGTGTGCTTCTGCTGTGAACGGATAAAGTGCAGTGCATTGTGGGCCGTTAGAGCTAAGAGACATCAGTAACCTTTCAGATGCTCAGAAGCGTGTGAAGAGCCGCTGCTTTAGTCCTCAGAAGGAGCAGCCGTGTTTGACTCTCTTTGTAAATGTCAGGATGCGAGGCACTGAACTCGACGCTGAGTCCGTGAAGAGCGTGCTCGTTCAGACTGAAGAATATCAGCCTCTCGTCAGGGTTAAAGGCTTCCATCACCGACAAACAAACCCTCTGAGATCACATGTCGTTTCAAACTCACATATACGTTTACACTGCAAAAAACGTCTTTTTAATTGGTTTTTAATTCGTCTTTTTATGTGTTTTTCAGTTAAAATGTCTAAAAAGATGAGATGCATTGATGCAACAAGTGAAAATATTGGCAAAAAATGACTTGTTAATTATTTGTAATTATACTTTTGGCTTTGTTTTTCATTTAAAATGTCCAAACATTCCCGGAACAAGATACATGTTGAGAAGCATTTCGGCATCAGATATTTAGTCTTGTTTTCATTGATTGTGTTTTTAAAAAGACCGTGTTTAGTCTTAATGCACTAGAAGCTTTTCTCACTTTATTATTTTTATTTGTGAAAGCATCTGCAAAAAAATAACTGCAGTGTTTTCCAGTTGAAATGTCTAAAAATTCTAGAAAAATTCAAGACACATTTACTTGAGAGGCAACACGCATCAGAAAAGTGACTGACTATGGTGTCCCATGCTCGGAATTTGTGCTCTGCATTTCACCCATCCAAGTGTGTGCGCACACACACACATACACACACACACACACAAACACACACGGGTGCACACACACACTGTGTTGGGGAGTAACTAGTTACATGTAACGGCGTTACGTAATTTAATTACAAAATAAATGTAACTGTAATCAGTTACAGTTACTAAGAAAAAATGTGTAATTAAATTACAGTTACTTATGAAAATGTTAACGATTACAAAGGGGATTACATTTGAATATTTACACACATCCACATACAGATTTAATTGATTTCTTTCCCAAATTGCACTGACTACTCTATGAGACATACGGCTCTATAATTTACGCGATGCGGAAAAACAGACTGGTTCATAGAATCCAGTCATAAAAACGGAATTTCTATAGCCTAACGCCGACGGAATATGCCACATTTTGGACGAACAAATCAAAAGTAGGTCAGTACACTTGAATCAAAACGCGATATGGACTAGTGTCTGTGAATATTAAGCAGCAAAAAGACAATATATGAATCCTGCACGTTCTACGTGTCTGTGGAAATCAGGCACGGACGGGCCATCGGGAGAACCGGGACAATTCCCAGTGGCCTGGCAGCCGATTTGGCCCGCTATTAATATTATTTATTAATATTATTATTGTATAATTGCCTGCCGAATGTACTAAAGCGATTATTTCCGAATTCGCCATTCG
>NW_015554164.1:201807-202350 GCF_001515605.1 Sinocyclocheilus anshuiensis
GGCCTGGATGAGTGTGAGATTTCCCGGCCTGAAATTTTTTTCCCAGTCCGCCCCTCGTGGAAATTAATGGCGCGGACGCGTGCTTTCATTTACTACACATAGGCCTACTGAAGCTTGCGGTGTGTTTTCAGCCTCTGCCGCCTCTATATATGAGTACATGAACACATAAACATAATCTCTAGAACTGCTCTGAGTCACTTCATGAGCATTTTACTTCTTTTGAGAAAACTATCATCGTATCATATACAAAGAGACAACAATGTTTCAAAAGACACCAATGTTTCAGGAGTTTAGTAAACAGAAGAGGACACATGCTTATTAGATAACCGTTTTTCAAACCATTGTTAGATGCAGTGTTTCCTGTAGTTATGCAACGATTTGGTTTCAAAAACAGTATCAGTAAACTATTTCTTACGATTTTAAATCTGCATTGAACTTCAGATCAATCTCAAAGTAAAAGGCGGTACTAAAGTCCGATTTTGTGGTGGATGTGTTCAAATATGATCATCTTAATTCAAGTGATGAAGGATTTTGAAAGTCTGA
>NW_015554164.1:202463-204081 GCF_001515605.1 Sinocyclocheilus anshuiensis
CAACACTGCACACACACACACACACACACACACACACACACACACACACACCATGAACACACACCCGGAGGAGTGGACAATGAAAATAAATATTGTGTTTCTTAAAAACTGACCCCAGAGGAAGCATATACAATGAGAATTAAATCGGAGCAAGAATAGAGCCTTGTGGGACACCACAAGTAAAAGGAGCTGCGCCTGAAGCAAATTCACCAGTATTAACAGAGAAGCTTCTATTAGTAAAATAGGACTGAAACCATTTAAGAGCATTTCCACGAATGCCTGCACAGTGCTCCGAACGTGCACTCAAATCTAACAGCACTAACACCGCAGATTTGCCAGTCAATAAAATATCAATTAAAACCTTTACCAGTGCTGTTTCTGTAGAGTGGTATTTTCTAAAACTGGATTAGAAATCTTCAAAAATCATGTTTCCGTTCAGAAACCTCTGCAGTTGGTGAAATACTATTTTCTCCAGAATTTTATACATAGACTGGCCTAAGATTTGTCAGAACTGTCAGGTCTAAATTGGGGTTTTTAAGAAGTGGATGAATAATGGCATACTTCGTGTGATCTTGTACCGTCCCAGTTTCAAGGCAATTGTTCATAATCATTTGAACATTAGATTCAATCACCTCGAAAATGTCTTAAAAGAGAACATCAAGGGCAGATCCAGAAGGTTTAAGCTGGCCTACAATATCTTACAAAAAAGGCAAAGTCACAGGTTCAAACTGACACAGAATGCTAGTGCAAATAGGAACAAAGAAACACACAAAGAAATTTGTCACACATTGACAGGGTAAAGACCAACAGAGGGTTTAATAGCAGCATTTATAGTATTAAAAAGTGCTCTAGGACTGTGACAGTTGTTTTCAATGAGATCTGAAAAATGTGGCTTGTGTGAGTCTGACGAGTCTTTGAATTCAGACGTTAATTTCCCGTCTGTGGGGAAACTTTATCTGGAATATGATTTCCTTGCAGAAGCACACCAGCTCAGTGGAGAAATGACTTTCTTCAGGGCTTTATTTCACATTTAGCACTGTGATGAAGACGGCCCAAAATAAAGCCTAATGCTGCGGCACGATCTGCAGATTGTTTAGTCTTCTGAGTAAAGCACTTAAACACCCTCACATTTTCATTAGTACCAGCCAGAGCCGTAGAGAGAGAGAGTTGCGACAACTCCGTTCACTCCAATGGACCAGTTTTTTACAGCAATGGCGGATCGTGGAGCCGCTCAATAGTTCCCGGAAGTTAGCGCTCATACTATCAGCGCCGTAGAGATGCAGCAGAAGAGACCGCTGTGATGAACTTTTAAAAGGTAAGACATTTATAGAACAAAATTGTATATTATCAGCACAGCTAATCAAATTGCCATGTGCATTAAAACAGATTATTATTAGATTATTCCTCACTTAATTAGTAGATTTACGGGATGTTATTCATTCTCTTCATGCAGTTTCATCCATCGTTGTGTAATTAAGACTTTTAAAAGATTTTGCTGGTGGGGAGTTATTTAATAGACTTGGATATATTGCAAAGGATGCAGATGGACCTAAGTGAGAATGAAAAGTTTGAAATAGGAGAGCAGTTTTCATTTCAGAATCATGCTAGGCTAAATTTC
>NW_015554164.1:204641-208926 GCF_001515605.1 Sinocyclocheilus anshuiensis
TAGAGATGCAGCAGAAGAGACCGCTGTGATGAACTTTTAAAAGGTAAGACATTTATAGAACAAAATAGTATATTATCAGCACAGCTAATCAAATTACCCTGTGCATTAAAACAGATTATTATTAGATTATTCCTCACTTAATTAGTAGATTTACGGGATGTTATTCATTCTCTTCATGCAGTTTCATCCATCGTTGTGTAATTAAGGCTTTTAAAAGTGATTTTGCTGGTGGGGAGTTATTTAATAGACTTGGATATATTGCAAAGGATGCAGATGGACCTAAGTGAGAATGAAAAGTTTGAAATAGACGAGCAGTTTTCATTTCAGAATCATGCTAGGCTAAATTTCCAAAAAAGGTATTATATACACCACAGTAAATCTATACATTATTACTGTATTTTATACTTAAACGTCTTAGCTACTAAAGAAGTACTGTGTTGAAGGAACAGACTGAGCAGTGATGCCACAGGACTGCAATGTGATGGAGCATCACTTAACCATTTCTCCTGTTTTTCTCCTTCGCTATCTTGCTTTCAGAACGAGAACCACCTGAAGACTCCCTGTAAAGAGACATCAACCTCACAATGAGTCTCTTCACTGGTTTTGGCAAGTCTTTCCCTGCTCTTTGTGTCTTTGTGAAAAAGTGCCAGTTCCCTAGTATGATTACATCACATTTTGTTGGTGTAATATATAGATTGCTCCTGCTGACTATATCCAGCCTCTTACGAAGACTTCAGATGACCCAACAACTGTGAAGAGATGACGCCAATCCTTGAGAGGACTTCAGATGAAGCTGACTCTGAATAATCATACAAAACTGCTACGTTTTCCTTGCATTGTAATCAGCATGATCACATCACGTAACCATTGCTTCAAGTTGTTCATTGTTTCTGTATATATTTAATTGTTTCTGAATACATGACATGAATTGAACAAAACTTAATGCATCATTTTTTTTCTCCTCTCCAGATCAGTTGGGAAACCATACATTCACACTCCTTTCTGTGAGTGACGAGCACTCATAATGCAGCACAGCACACTATAGTGGAGACTGTTCAAGGACAACATGCTTTATAGTTTATTATAAATGTATAAATCAATTGCTGTAAATAAGTGCATAACAAAAGTCAACATACATAAAATATATGATTAAATGTGTAAATTTTTTTAAAAGTAGCGTTTTGGACTTCCGTTGACGCAACTCTCTTTCTATGGTTCTGATACCAGCTATGAGCAGAACCAGGACTGAGTGTAATCCAGATTCATTCATGCAGTCATTGTCTGAGCTTGCTTGCTTGCTTATTTATTTATTAATCCAAATGCATGGAAATTTTGATATGCAATTCAGGTGCATAAATCTTTAATTTAGGCCTAAATATAGTTTGCACATGTATTTCTTCGCTGGTAAATTACAGCCCGTATTCACTCACAATCATAATCACAGTGAGTATCAACACTTGTATTGTGCATCTTATGATGGATTATATAATTTATTAAATAATAATAACAAATAATATATCAGTAAAATCAAATGTATTAATATAATAATATTAAAAATATTATTAGTTCTGTCTTTGATTAAAATAAAAATATTAAATATATTTATTTACACACTCACACACACGCACACACACACACGCGCACACACACACACACACACACACATGCGCACTGTAACGGGGTGAAGAATCACACGACAAATAATCTCAATCAATACCCCGGAGGGTGGATTTATTGGGGTGATGGGTGATAGTGAGAAAGGTCCAGGTAGGTGCTCCGGTGCCGTGAGTGCTGCCTCCACCTTCTTCTCCTGCGGCCGAATGAGAACCCGTCCCACCTGGAAACCCAGGTACTTCGCCTCGGAGAGGGCAAGGTGGCATTTGCGAGGGTTGGCGGTGAGTCCAGCCCTCCGGAGCTCCGAGAGCACCCTCCGTAACCGGTCCAGGTGGTCTTCCCATGCCTCGGAGTGGACCACGACGTCGTCCAGATAGGCCGCGGCGTAGGCCTGATGGGGCCGCAACAGGATGTCCATCATCCGCTGGAACGTGGCGGGCGCCCCGTGGAGGCCAAAAGGAAGGGGCCGGTACTGCCAGTGGCCACTAGGGGTAGAGAAAGCAGGCTTAGGTTTGGCATTCTCAGAGAGGGGTACCTGCCAGTAGTCTTTGGTGAGGACCAACAGGCGACGGAAGTCGTTGCAGAAATGGAGGGTGCCGTCCGGTTTCGGGACCATCACGATTGGGCTGGCCCATGGGCTGCGTGATGGTTCTATCGCCCCCAACTTCAGCATCTGTTGTATTTCCTCCTCAATAGCTCGCCGACGAGCCTCAGGGATGCGGTAGGGCCGTTGCCTGACGACGACTCCTGGTGGCGTCCGGATGTCGTGCTGCAGGACGTTGGTCCGCCCGGGAAGAGAGGAGAACACATCAGAGAACTGACCGACCAGGTGCTGCAGCTCCCGCTTCTGGGCAGCCGAGAGGTGTGGCTTGACGTAAACAACCACGGGATCAGCGATGGCGAGGGCCGCGAGCTGGTCTCTAGTCCCCATCCACTTCTTCAGGAGGTTAATGTGGTAGAGCTGCTCGGCTCTCCTCCTTCCTGCACACTCACACACACATACTCACACACACACACACACACACACACCTTCCGCTCCTGTAATTAATGCTATTTGGGAGTGTGAGCGTTCATCTGATATTCTCTCTGTTCCCGGTGGAGCTGCAGCCGCTCTGAAGCACTGATTAAAACCAGCGATCTGTTGGTTTGAAAGCTCTTCCTCACACAACATTCCTCCATTCCTCCTGCGCTCGTCAGATCAAAATTTAATGTCAGTCCCAAAAACTGTTTACTCTAAAATGCGACATCCTGCTTCTGCAGAGAGTTTAAAGCCTGTATTTATAATGCATCATATGAGCATCTGAGTTCATCATGAAGCCCTTCATAAAGTATTATGATGCATTATATCATTTGTTCCTCTCTACATTCTGAAGGTTTGTTCGTATTTCATTCACACTAATTTATGCAACATTTTACTCCTAAAAACCTGGTGAAAATGTGTTTGTTTTCTGTCTGTTGACAGTATTTTCTGATTTATGGAGTGATAAAAAGACAAATCCAGAATCCACTCTTGAAGAACTTTTAACTCTAATATGAAAACAAAATTTAACGGGAATTAGGAACCGGACACTTTATCCAATGTTCTGCAAATGTATGCAGATGAGTGCATATTTAATTAGATAATGCAGCATTTGCATATCTAAACAATCATTTCAGAAAACTTGCAATACAAACAGCTGTCTTAATGTACTGTGATTAATTAACTGAGGAAGTCTGGTGATATTGATCAGTTATTCATCTGCGCTGTCTTGCTGTAAAACTGCAAAGTTTGGTGAATGTAAGACAAAAAGATTGAAATCTACAGACGCAAACAGATAAAGTGCCATAAAGCAAACACTTAAATGTGTATTTTAGATGTTTTCTTTACACTAGTATGAAAGAAGGATATGGAAGCAAAATAGACCTCAAAACAGAGCAGTGCATGAAACAATTCTGTGTGTGTAGAACAGTGTGTGTGTGTGAGTGTGTGTGTGTGTGTGTGTGTGTGTGTGTGAGAGTGTGTGAGAGTGTGTGTGTGTGAGAGAGTGTGTGTGTGAGAGAGTGTGTGTGAGAGTGTGTGTGTGTGTGTGTGTGTGTGTGAGTGTGTGAGTGTGTGTGTGTGTGTGTGTGTGTGTGTGTGAGAGTGTGTGAGAGTGTGTGTGTGTGAGAGAGTGTGTGTGTGAGAGAGTGTGTGTGAGAGTGTGTGTGTGTGTGTGTGTGTGTGTGAGTGTGTGAGTGTGTGTGTGTGTGTGTGTGTGTGTGTGTGAGAGTGTGTGAGAGTGTGTGTGTGTGAGAGAGTGTGTGTGTGAGAGAGTGTGTGTGAGAGTGTGTGTGTGTGTGTGTGAGAGTGTGTGTGTGAAAGTGTGTGTGAGAGTGTGTGTGTGAGTGTGTGTCTCAGTCTCTGTGTTCGGCTCAGTTACTCCATGGTTTGGCATTCAGATGCGCTGTGTTTGGTGAAAGCGTGTCGAAGTGTGTTTGTGTTTGAAGCGCTGTTTCTCTTCTCGAGCATCAGAGCACTGTTTTCCTCTGTTTTCGGTTCGTATGACCCATCTGCTCGTGTCACGTGTGTTGTGAGCAGGACAGAATGTTTGCATCGTGCTCGATAACATCGCATTCATCATGCTGGAGCTCGTAATGAAGATAATTACCGTCTGAATGCTGATGCTTTATTCTGTAACAAGGCCGTACGTTC
>NW_015554164.1:208994-216079 GCF_001515605.1 Sinocyclocheilus anshuiensis
CCATATTTAGACGATTGCGTAACTTTTCTTTCATTTGATTTCCTTTTCCATGACAGATCCAGTTTTTCTGGACTCATTCTGACGTCATTTACAGAAGAACAAGCCAATCCAAGTGTTTTTTTTTTTCATGAGGTTGATGTTTATAATTTCTTAATATCTTCATATATAATCTAATATATAATATTAGATATATGCAATAATATATAATCAGTTAAGTCAAGTCACCTTTATTTGTAAAGCACTTTATACAAAGCACCAATAAAATGCTTTTGAATCTTTAGCAGTCCTGCATTTCTGTTATTCTTGCTCTTTCATCTTGTAATAGCGTGACGTTGGTGGTTTATTGTCAGGATCAGGCTGAGATGTACAGTAGAGCTCCACTGCAGTCATGCTGGTTTTTAAGTGAAGCGCAGCGGTAATGTCCAGTCGGGTTAACTAACTAACTCCAGCTGACTAGTGGCATTGTCTGGTGTCGGCCCGCCGTCCGTCTGAATCCACACCATCAGTCTTTGCTTTCCTTCAGTGGCTTGCTGTAACGAGTAACAGTGGAACAGAGGAACTGTAACAGTTGCGTAACGAACGCGACTGACGGACTACGACCAATTAGCAGAGCAGTGACCGCGAAAACACTCTGTGATTAGCAGAGAGACGCAGGTGGGTGGCCGCTGCTCTGCAGCAAAGCATTGTGGGTCATTAGACTGCATGCTTAAGAAGAAGAGCTTAATTAGTCTGTGAGGGTCCTGGCCTTTGTGTCGTCTGAATAAAATACTGGCTTAATGGTGGCAGAAATCAGTGTTAAACAGGCATGTTGTTTGTGTGACTTTATACCACGACCTTCCTGACTATTTTATTTATTTATTTATTACTATAAAATGCTGGCATAATGGCAGTAGAAGTCATTTGTAAACAGTCATACAAAGAGTTTGTTTATGTGACTTTATACCAGGACCTTCCTGATTATTTTATTTTATTTTATTTTATTATTTTATTTTATTTGTTACTTTACTTTACTTTACTTTACTTTACTTTACTGTATTTTTATTGTATGCCATAAAATACTGGCATGATGGCAGTAGAAATAATTTGTAATCAAACAAAGAGCGTTGTTTGTTTGACTTTTACCAACACTTTTTTACCCAGATTTTTGTAAATTTTACTTTTTGATTATTTGATTTGATTTGATTTTATATGATTATTTACTACTTTACTTTTTATTTTACTTTATTTTTTTATTTAAATTTTTAATTTTACTATTTAATCATTTTTATAATTTTTTTTATTTCTTAATTTATTGTATTATTTACTACTTTATTTTTTTTATTTTATTTTTTTTATTTTATTTTATTTTATTTAATTGTATTTAATTTAATTTTATTATTTCTGGTGTATAATGGTGGTAAAAATCATTATTAAACATTGATACGAAGCGTGCCATTGGTTTGACTTTGTACTGTGACTTTCCTGACGATAATTGGCTTGTGAATATTTTGACTGATTTCAGTTTTTAAAGAGAAATGCAAATGTTTTAGCACATTTAATAATCGGGCTCCTCATCAGCGTGTGCTGAAGGTTATTCTCACATGGATCGCTGTAATGAAAGCAGACACAAATGAAAGGATCCAAACGGCCGTGGAGAAGCTCTGAAGCTCTGAAGCTCTGACTCAGGGTTTGTGATAGTTGTGTTAAACGTGCTGCTGAACACGAGTCCGGAACCAGCTTCTGCTTCTGCAGATGAACCCAGAGTCAGGAGCACATGTTTTATTCAATTTATTTTTTACTTTTTATGTTATTTTAATTAACTTTTTAACACTTTCTTACTTTTTATTTTATTTTATTATTTTTATATATTTTTGTTATTTTATTTTACTTATTTTTTAAGAATATTTCTAACTTTACTGCTACTATCTGACAGAAAGTGATGAAATCACATCTGTGCGTTTGACTCATTGTTCTGTTGTCAGTGGGAGTGGCTTGTGCTTGTGTAGCCAGTCAGAAACACTCTCTGCCTGTCAATCATCCTGTAGATTCAGATTCAGATTTGGTTGTAGTTGAATTTAATCACAGCTTTTTCTTCAGAGTTTACTGGTGTGAGTTTTGAAGAAAAGCTGTGAGTAAAACATGAATTTAGTAAAACATCTGAAGTGATTTACAGCACCTTCAACACGAGGGAAGATTGTAGGAGTATCCTCACTCGTCCTCTCTCTCTCTCTCTCTCTGTGTGTGTGTGTGTGTATCTTTGATTAGGTATATGGCATTGCATGTACATTAGTTCGGGTAACATCTGGAAAACATGCAACAATAATAGTTTCAATGTGCATTATATGCATTAAATTATAATATACACATTAAAACATAAAAATAAATGTATTTATATCTCAGCAATTTTGAGTTAAATAATAACTTTTGATTCAATATGCAGCTTGGTAATTGCTAATTACAAAAATAAAGTGCATATGATATATACATACAGTAAATGATAACTAAAAAATGTTTGAACTAGTGCATAATTAGTCAAATATTTTGTTTAAAAAAACATTATATAACAATAACATTAATGTAAGTCAATAAATATTTTTTATTTATAATAAATATATACAGTTTTATAATAAATATTATTGTTGTTGTTGTTGTCAATTCAATAATAATAATAATAATAATTATTATTATTATTAAATTCGAATGATTTATTATGAATGACAATAATTTATTGACAATAACTCTATTATTATAATGATTATTATGGTGATGATGATAACAATAACAACAACAACAATATTATTATTATTAGTATTAGTATTGTTGTTGTTATTAATCAAGTAAATACATAATTTTATTATTAATAAAATATTATTATTAAATTATATATTCTTTTTAAAACAATCATTATAATATTTATTATGAATAACAACAATTATTGATTTGATTAATCTATTATAATCATGGTACTAATAATGATAATAACAATAATAAAATGTATTATTATTATTAGTATATTAACCAAGTCAATAAATAATAATAATAATAATAATTAATATTATTATTTAGTATGGATAACAATAATTTATTGACAATAACTCTATTATTATAATGATTATGATGACAATGAGAACAAAAACCAACAACAATAAGGCTAATGCTACTACTACTAATAATAATCTCATATTTGTTGGATAATTACATGTATTAAATATTTAAGTATTTATGATATTTAAATTTTGTGTAGAATAATATATTATTAATATGTGACCCTGTACCACAAAACCAGTCATAAGGGTCAATTTTTCGAAATTGAGATGTACACATCATCTGAAAGCTGAATAAATAAGCTTTCCATTGATGTATGGTTTGTTACGATCGGACAATATTTGGCCGAGATACAACTATTTGAAAATCTGGAATCTGAGGGTGCAAAAAAATCTAAATATTGAGAAAATCGCCTTTAAAGTTGTCCAAATGAAGTTCTTAGCAATGCATATTACTAATCAAAAATTAAGTTTTGATATATTTACAGTAGAACATTTACAAAATATCTTCATGGAACATGATCTTTACTTAATATCCTAATGATTTTTGGCATAAAAGAAAAATCAATAATTTTGACCCATACAATGTATTTTTGGCTATTGCTACAAATATACCCCACGACTTAAGACTGCTTTTGTAATAGTAAAAAGTCCTTGATAGAACTTTGGGAGGTTATTCAGTTTATGAGTACTTAGGTCCATTAAAAACAAGGACTCCGCAAGACCCAAATTCCCACCTCTGGACAAAATAGTTCTGGCTAAAGGTCTCCAGACAAGGTCTTTGGGTCCAACCAGGAACCTTTGAATAAACTGGAGCCGGAAAGCAGCACCTCTACTGGCAAGATGAATGAGTCCTTGGCCTCCTTCTTCTTTCGGTAAGAACAAAACGCTTTGTGGGACCCAATGCATTCGGTCCCAGAAGAAGTCCACTAAAATTGCCTGTATCTTAGCTAGCAATTGTGTTGGAGGATCTATACACATTAATCGGTGCCATAACATAGAAGAAACCAAATTGTTAATTACTAGTGTTCGACCTCTAAAAGACATATGTTGAAGAATCCATTTCCACTTTTTTAAACGCCCCTCAACTTTCTCTAAAGCATTTTCCCAGTTCTTACACATTAAAGTTTCATCACCAAGATAAACCCCAAGGTACTTAAAACCCCCCTTACTCCAGGTTAACCCACCAGGTAAAACAAAATTCCGTCTTAATTTTTCACTGATTGTTATGGCTTTACTTTTTTCCCAGTTAACTTTAGCAGAAGATAAAACACTAAAAACATTAATATTTTTAACAAGAGTGTCAATATCTTTTTGTTTGTTAATATTAAGTACAGTGTTTAGAATTTTTAAAAATATCATCCTTTCAATGCCCATATTCGGAGCATATACATTGATAAAGGACATTTTCACATTCTCAAAGGCAGCTTGTATTTTTAACAGTCGACCCGATCTCTACTTTAATGGCGGCGCGTTCACACGCTGCGGCTTTCTCTCTCTCCCCACAGAAAGGTGTTTTCGTGTTTTTTGTCTTGTGAGTCGCAGTGTTTTTGTACGTATTCGTCGCGTCTATCTCTCTCGAAGCGCGCATACAGTCGTGAGTTTCTGCTCGATGTCGGCAGAACCACATTTTTAGAGTTAAACTCTGCGCACGCCGAAGAGCTGCGGGATCTCAGCCTGCTCCGGAGTTAACAAGAGTGTCAATATCTTTTTGTTTGTTAACAATTACAACAACATCATCAGCATAAGCAGATAACTTAAAACCTGTTCCACAACCAGGAAGAGACACACCAGAAAGAGATCGCCTTAAATTATGTAAAAGAGGCTCTATTGCCAAAGAATACAACATACCGGATAGTGAACAACCTTGTCTTATTCCCCTCTGAACCTTGAAAGGAGCACTTAAACCACCGTTGACCTTCAATAAACTCTCAATATCATTTTACAAGACTCAAATCATATTTATAAAATTAGAACTAAAACCAAAAGCATCCAATGTTTGCCACAAATATTGATGCTCAACTCTATCGAAATCCTTTTCTTGGTCTAGTGAAATTAAAACGTTTTCGCAGCCCACTAATAACTTTCTAAGAAATCACGAATTAAAAAAATATTATCAGATATTAACCTATTTGGAATGCAATATGCAATATGAACATGAATGATATGCTCCATCACTTTTCTCAGCCTCAAAGCCAACACCTTGGACAAAATTTTATAATCCGTGCAGAGTAACGCCACTGGCCGCCAGTTCTTAATCTCTTGCAAGTCCCCCTTCTTAGGGAGAAGAGTGAGAATTGCTCTCCTGCAGCTCGAAGGTAACAGCCCTTTACTTAGACTGTCCCTGAGAACAAGCAGTAGATCCTCTCCCAGGACAGGCCAGAAAGCTTTGTAAAAGTCAACAGGAAGTCCATCGATACCCGGAGCCTTGCCTATTTTGCCTATTTGTAACGCAGAATACAGCTCCTCAGCAGAGATCTTTGTATTCAACTCTGCCATAGCTTTCTTAGCTTTCTCAGGTAAGTCTCTATAAAAGACTGTGCCACCTCAGGATTCTCTTGGAATTCCTTTTTGAAAAGCTTCTCATAAAAACCAACTGCACATTTTCGTATTTCTACAGACTCTTTCAACAACTGCCCAGTACTGGACCGCAAAGAATGCATGAGCCTTTTCTGTCCATTCTTTCGTTCAAGGCCAAAGAAAAAGTGAGAGGGAGCATCCATTTTTACAATATTTTGATACCGTGACCGAACTAAAGCACCTTGAGTAGAAAAACCCAAAAGGCTGGATAGAGCTAACTTTTTTCTTTTAAGATCTTTAAAATATTCTCCATCTTTTGTGGAGTTTTCCAATCCTTGCAATTCCTCTATCTCATTCTCCAAAATGTTCATAGATTTTGTCATGTCCCTTGTGACATTGAGAGTATATTGTAAACATAGTTGCTGTATTTTTCCTTTCCCTATGTCCCACCACTGTTGTAAAGAAGTGTATTCAGCTTTAGTTTTTTTATAACCACTCCAAAAATACTTAAAAGCATCAATAAAAACATTATCTGAAAGCAAAGACACATTGAAGTGCCAATAAGCACTGTTACATTTCACATCCTTAACAAAAATGGAAACTTGAACAAGGGAATGATCTGAAAGGCCAACTGGATGTATTGAACAGCCTCTAGGAACATTAATGTGATGTTTAAAACAATAAAATCTGTCAAGCCTTGCCAAAGATAAAACATTATCCTTTGCATGAGTCCAAGTATACTGACGTTGAGTATTGTGAAAAAATCTCCAGACGTCACATAAATCATTTGTTTCAATTATACTAATAAGGCTTTTCATACTAGCTCTGTGCGGTTCAAGATGGTTCCTGTCTAGAGCTGCATTTGCAGTGCAATTAAAATCACCGCCCAAGAACATATACTCATGCACATTACATTTATTAAGTACAGTGTTTAGAATGTTTAAAAATATCATCCTTTCAATGCCCATATTCGGAGCATATACATTGATAAAGGACATTTTCACATTCTCAAAGGTAGCTTGTATTTTTAACAGTCGACCCTTAACTATTTCTTCAGTAACACATGAAATAGGTGAAAAATCCTTAGAAAAAAGGATGCCAACACCTCCACTATTACTGCTCTTATGACTGAGAAAAACTTCCCCATCCCACTCCTTATTCCAGTCAGTTTCATTTTCAGTTGTGCTATGTGTTTCTTGTAAGAAAATAACATTTAATTTCCTAACTTTAAACAAATTAAAAAGAGAAATTCTTTTCACATCTTCTCTGGCACCATTAATGTTTAAGGAACCCAGCTTTATGTCACACATGACAAAAATAGGACTAAACAAGACAATAAAATAAACCCCAAAAAAGAAAAGACAAAACAACAAACACTTAAACATCATTTGCTATTTGTGTTTTAACTTTCACCATTAACTTCTTAAGACGAAATATTTCCTGATCAGTAAAGGTTGATTGTGTGGTAGGTTCTGTATTTTTCATGAAAAGCCTAGCTGAGCTAAGAAACAACGTCAAATCTGGAAAGAATTCTTCAACTTT
>NW_015554164.1:216486-219561 GCF_001515605.1 Sinocyclocheilus anshuiensis
TGGCCGTCGGCTGCTAGCGTGCCGCTGAGCGTAATTGGAGGCAGTTAGGGAACAATGTTAACAATAATCAGTGCGATAAGACTCCGGCAGCACATTTTGTTGGCAAAAATCTGAGGAATAATTGGGGTTCCCATGTGAGCTGCTGTAATACACAGTCCACAGTAAACACACAGGTTAGGGTTAGCGTCTGTGTCTAATTATGAGCAGAATCACTTTAACATAAGAACACTATTCATGAACTCCATCACATTGTAAGACTGCGTGTGTGTGTGTGTGTGTGTGTGTGTGTGTACACACACACACATTTAGTAGGCTGAACAAACTTTGGTGTTTTTCACAAATAATTACAAAGAAACAGCAAATAAGACACTGAATCAAACGTGACAATTCACATGACTTTCTTTCTTTCAAAAATATTTTTTGTTTATTTACTTATCTCTATGTTTTTTTAACTTTAGATTGTTTGCCAGTTGTTGTACTGACAATTCATTTATTTTAATTTGTATTCATTCATTTATTTTATTTGTTTATTTTATTTTTTATTAATTTATTTATCCATTCATTCATTCATTTTATTTTTTTTTCTCTCTACATGTTTTACATTTTGGATTGTTTGTCAGTTGCTGTTGTGCTGACAGTTAATTTATTTTCATTTTTAATAATTATTTAATCATTTATTTTTATTTTTTATTTTTATTTATTTATTCATGCATTCATTCATTATTATTATTTTTTTTAATAATTTTTTCTCTCTACAAGATTTAAATTTTAGATTGTTTGTTAGTTGTTGACAATTAATTTGTTATTTTAATTTGTACTATTTATTTATATGTTTGTTTATTTTATTTGTTATTCATTAATTCATCCATTCATTCATTCATTTTTATTTTTTCATTTTTTCTCTCTGTGTTTTAAATTTTAGAATGTCAATTGTTGTACCGACAATTTATTTGAATTTTTATTAAGTTATTTATTTATTTTATTTTTAATTGATTTATTCTTCCATTCATTCATTTTCATTTTCATTTTCATTTTCATACATTTTTTCTCTCTGTGTTTCAAATTTTAGATTGTTTGTCAGTTGGTGTAAAGGCAATTCATGTTATTTAAATTTTTTTAATAAATAAATTAATTTATTAATTTATTGTATTTTTATTTATTTATTCATACATTTGTTTTTATTTTTATTTTTTTACAAATGAGCTATCAGATATCAGAGAGAAGCACTTGCTGCTCAATACTGTGCTCTGATGATATTCTGTACTGTTCCTGTTTAATAAACAATAAATAAATGAATGAATAAATCTCTCTCCCATGCATCTGCTCCAGACAAACGTAAGCACAGCGCATCTCGATGCATTCTTGTTTTTAACTCTCTCTCTGTCATGTGGTTCTCCCTCAGGTCCTCTGCGCGTGGTCGTCCCCACCGAGTCGGTCTCGGCTCATCTGGGCGACACGGCTCTGCTGCGCTGCGAGGTGACGGGCGAGCCCATGCCCGTGGTGCGCTGGCAGAAGAACAGGGAGGACCTGCCCTTGACCTTTGACCCTGACAGCAGGGTGCTCATCCTGCCCTCCGGATCTCTGCAGGTCAGCAGGGTTCAGCCGCCGGACTCGGCCACATACCGCTGCTTAGCAGAGAACCCCGGCAGCTCTCGCACCGGCACAGACGCAGACCTGCACGTCCTCCCGGGTGAGTGACCCATCTAACCTCCACTAACTAGTGCTGCGGGACACGCTTCTGACGCACTCACCGGTACAGGTCACGTTTTTTCATATAGCGCTTTACTGAATACAGATTGATTCAAAGCAGCGTGTGAGTGTGTGTGTGTGTGTGTGTGTGTTTGTGTTGTGTGTGTGAGTGTTTGTGTGTGTGTTTCAGTGGTCTCTCTACTCTGTGTAGCATGTCCCTGAATGCACTGGGCACTCACTCATTATACGTGTTGTGGTTTCTGTTAGAAGTGCTTGTTTTCCAGCAGCAGGTATCGGAGCTCAAATATCAGTCTGTCATTTTCTGTGAGGATTCTGAATGATTTCTGCAGTGCTGACATTTCTGTTTATCGATGGTCTAGAATCAACCACTCATTAGTCATGTCTGAGTCCAGAAACCTCAGCGTGCTGCTAATGACTCGAGTCCTTCACTCCTATCAGCATCAACATCTCGTTTATACTCTAAACTAACGCTCGCATGAAACAAGCTCACATATCAGGACTTGAAATCAAGAGAAATGCCAAGAAATGGACTAGTTCAGCCAAAAATGGAAATGCGTTCACCCTCAGGCCATCCGAGATCAGGATGAGTTTGTTTCTTCATCAGGTTTGTAGAAATGTAGCATTGCATCAGTGTCTCAGCAATGGATGCTCTGCAGTGAATGGGTGCCGTCAGAATGAGAGTCCAAACAGCTGATAAAAACATCACAATAATCCACAAGTAATCCACAGCACTCCAGTCCATCAGTTAACATCTGGAGAAGTCAAAAGCTGAAAGTAATCCAGCATTAAGACGTTTTTAACTAAAATATGAGTCCGTAATAACGCTTCTTTTGTATTATGATTGAGCAACATGATGAATCAAAGTTTAATCTGATACTCTAAAATCTGGATACGTGAGCCTAGACTGCAGTTCCTGAGATCCTCCTGTGGATACTAACCGTCCGCAGACGGACTCTCGGCTGTTCCTGCCAGAACAAACTGAGTTGTTTTCTGACCGCCGAATGCTGGATCTTTGGCTCGGGGCGGTTAGGAAGCATCTCTGCAGGGAGAGACGGGCTGAAGAGAGGCATTCTGGGAGGAAACACTGCACCGTTTGAGCTCAGCGTTCAGAGGTCACAGACATGCAGCAACTAGACGAGCAACAACTGCAAATGCTGCGTTAAACTGACTTGAGTGTGTGTGTGTTTGTGTGTGTTTGTGTTTGTGTGCAGGCATGTGTTTGTGTGTGTGTGTGTGTGTGGTTTGTGTGTGTTTGTGTTTGTGTGCACGCGTGTGTTTGTGTGTGTGTGTGTGTGTATGTGTGTGTGGTGTGTGTGTGTGCACGCGTGTGTTTGTGTGTGTGTATGTGTGTGTGTGTGTGTGTGT
>NW_015554164.1:219571-226795 GCF_001515605.1 Sinocyclocheilus anshuiensis
GTGTGTGTGAGTGTGAGTGTGTGTGTGTGTGTGTGTGCAGGATTGCTCATTATACATGCACACACACGCGCCTCAGGAGACGCTGCTGACCTGTGTCTGTGTGTGTGTGTGTGTGTTTCCCGAGCAGAGCCCGGAGTAGCGCGAGCGCTGACGTTCCTCCAGAGGCCTCAGAAGGTCACGGCTCTACAGGGCAGAGATGCGGTTCTAGAATGTTCCGCCTCCGGCTATCCCACCCCATCCTTCTACTGGATGAGAGGAGACGAGCTGATCCAGAGCAGGTGAGGAGAAACACTCCGCTGACACAGCATCATAAACGGCTGCTAAATTCAGTTATATCTTCACTGCCTTTTAGCACTCTGGGGTCGGTAGGACTTTTTAATGTTTTAAAAGTCAGAAAAGTCTCATCTGCTCATCAAGGCTGCATTTATTTGATGGAAAATAAATTAAAAGAAGCGACTCTCTTCAGCTGTGGTTTTCTCTTCTTCGTCTGATGGTGTTTCTGTGTCTGCTTCTCTGTCAGATCAAAGAAATACTCTCTCCTGAGCGCCAGCAACCTTCTGATCAGCAGCGTCACAGACGATGACTCGGGAACGTACAGCTGCGTCGCTCACAACAAACAGCAGAACATCTCCGCGTCCTGCCAGCTCTCCGTGCTCGGTGAGTTTATTCCTCAGCTCGTCACAAAACACTGACTCATTACATTCTGGCTTCATTCACTCACCTCACTGAAAATCTTACAAATCTCACTCACACTTCATCATTAGATGCTCACGTATTTAACAAGTTTATGATCGTGATGCAACTGAAAGAGATTGTGACATCTGACTGAGATGAGAGGTTTGGAATAATTTTGATTTTTTTTTATGTTTTCTGCTCCGCAAGACTGCACTTATTTAATCAAGAATACTGTAAAAATAGCTAAATATTATTACAATCTAAAACAGCTGTTTTCTATGTGAATATCTGTTAAACTGTAATGTATTTCTGTGATGCGCAGCTGTATTTTCAGCATCATTACTCCAGTCTTCAGTGTCACGTGATCTTCAGAAATCATTCTAATATGCTGATTTGCTGCTCAAGAAACATTTCTGATTATTATTAGCACT
Organism: Sinocyclocheilus anshuiensis; assembly: GCF_001515605.1. Taxonomy (NCBI): domain Eukaryota; kingdom Metazoa; phylum Chordata; class Actinopteri; order Cypriniformes; family Cyprinidae; genus Sinocyclocheilus; species Sinocyclocheilus anshuiensis. Next base: position 220,678 of record NW_015554164.1, read on the forward strand.
AAAGAACAGTTTGTATACACTATCATTCAAGATTCTGGAATAAGTAAGATTAAAAAAAATACTTTTATTCATTAAGGACGCATTAAATTGATCTAAAGTGACAGTAAAGACATTTATAATGTGACAAAAAAAATTATATTTCAAATTAATGTTGCTCTTCTTAACTTTCTATTCAACTCTGAATCCTGAAAAATAAAAAGCATCACGGTTTCCACAAAAATATTAAGCAGCACAACTGTTTTCAACATTGATGATAATCAGAAATGTTTCTTGAGCAGCTTGAGCCGTGATCGTCTCTTTAGTTCCAGTCCGTGTGGATGAACACGTTAATATTCATGTGTTGTTCTGTTGAGTTTGTGTGGGATTAAAGAGTTTTTGAGGAAACTTTCTCGGGTTTGTTTCATCTTCCTTTGTGAAGTTCTCTGTTTGATCATTAGCTCTTTGAAATGAGGTTTTGTTCTTGTTTTTATTTTGCCATCCATGTAAATCCTCTTTGTTCATAATCAGCACTGATTACGTGAGATTTTCACAGCTTTGTAGATGTTTAGTTCGTTTTATAAAGCAGATGGTTTGTATTCTGTGTTCTGATTTGATGCTGGCAAACACCTGTGATACATTATTCATCAGTTAGTTCTGTTCCTCAGATCTGATTGGCTGTTCGTAGATCAGCTCAGGTTTCAGTGTTTCTGTTCAGCTTCGTATTGATAGATTGATTCAGATTTATTGATTGATTGGATGATTGACACAAAACCTAAAGCTTCAGCTTGTTTTGGAGAAGAAATGTATGAACTGACTGGCCAATTTTGATCTGAAATATACGTTAGTAAGCTTATAGTAGCTTGTGTGCTAGTTAGTTACCAGCCCTTTAAACCCCTAACCAGACCAACTAAACCAGATTAGCACTGACATTATTTTTTAATTTCAGTTTTAGTTTCAGTAATTACAGTACTTCAGCTTAAATTTATTTTCAGTTAGTTGCCAAGTTCGTGTAATATTTTATTTTATTTCAGCTTTATTTCAATTAACAGTTGCCATTTTTAATCATTTTAGTTTTAGTTAACAATATCAGCACGAACTGTCACAGAGGAGACTAACTCTAAACAGAACTTAAAAGTTATTAAAACAACCAGCAATTAAAATAGTTTTATAATTTTTATGTAACCCATTAAATTCATATAAAATTAAATCCTCTTTTTGTAAGTCGTTTGGATAAAAAGCATCTGCTAAATGCATAAATGTAAAACGTAAATTTGTTGTGTTTTGTTCATAGTATTTCGAATAACACATTTTATTTAGTTGTCATACATTTTAGTATTCAATGATTTTTACCCATCACAAAAAAATTTGATTTTATTTTTTGCAACCTTATGCTTGAATTAAATTATAATTTAATTAAATTTTAAAATGAAAAAAATATATAAAATGAAATATTTTAATTAAATATTTATTTAATATTATTAGATTAAACATTTATATATATATATATATGTGTGTGTGTGTGTGTGTGTGTGTGTGTGTGTGTATATTTTTCATTTTGTATTTTTTAATAAAAACAATAGGTTAATAATCAATAAGAAATGTATTAAAAAAACATTTTTGAACCTATGTCTCCATTTCTCAAAACACAAGATCTGTTAGTTTTGAATGAAGTGTGTAATGCAGAGAACTATGTTTAGAGTTTTGCAAAAAGTTTGTTTTAGAAAAGCAAACTGAGTTTAAAGCACGTAATGTGCTTGTAGTTTTGCAGACTTGGTCTAAAGATTCGGTATACGAGTGAATTGTTTCACTGAATGTTTTAATATTCACTGATTTTTCCCCCATTACAAAAAGTAAAAATAATAATAATAAATCATGTTGTGATGTAACTTTGCAGCCTTTATATAGTTGTAATATTTAAAACAAAAAAAACAAAACAAAAAGAAAAGAAAATGCTTCATGTAGTACAGTATGTAGTCTGTCCCTGTGTTTCGTCTGGGATTCATGCCCGCTGCGCTTTCTGTGTGTTTTCTGTCTGAAGTGTGTTTTTGTGGCGTTGAGACTCCAGAGGATCCTGTGGAAGCAGGTGGTGATGTTCTAGTGAGGGACGCTCAGAGCTGAAGGATTCACGCATGCAGTATTCATGAGGCCTCCACAAACCCCATCATCACGCTCTGTTCAGACGCTCTGGATGGACACTAGTTAGTGCCCTCGAGCGGAGAGCTTTCTGGGTGGCTGAGAGAACAGATGGAGTGTAGGAAACAGAAACATACAGCAATTATTTCACACGACACCTGCGAATCCTTTAATTAAACCTAAGTTTTGTGGTCAAAAACTTCCCAGCACTTTTAATTGGTTCCTCGACGTTATAGCAAGTGGAATATTCAGTGCGTGTGTTTTGGTATTTTAGCTCTCCAGACGTCTGTTCTCCTGAGAAGATGTTCAGTGAGACGCTGAATAAAAATATCAGCGTTTATTGAGAGTAATGATGCGTTAACGGCACATTTCGTTAGACGTCCTCTCTTTACGTCTGTTTTCTCATCCGGACGAATGTTACGCAATCAGATGCATCGAACGCTCAGGCCAAACACAGCGCACATTTATCAGGAATCTTTAAATCTGGTGTCTGATTAAAATGCATGAGTGTGACAAGTGCTGGCTGGCGGAGATCATTTTTTAATCATGAGTTTGTTGCTGCTTTTGCACAGATATGCACAGGTTTGCATGGATAGACAGCTGAGAGAGGATGGAAAATGAGGATTTCTGATTGCACAGCTTTCATTTGGCGAGCATTTATTGTTTTCAGCGTCTGTGATCATGTGAAACAAACCTGAAGCCTTCAACGCTGAAACTTTACAAACAGCATCAATTCTGCATCTGTTGCCTCTTAAAGGTACAGTTTATCATTTACTTGCGCGCGTCATGTTTTTTTAAACCTGTATGACTTTCTTTCTTCTGTGAATGTGAGACTCCTCCTGCAATGACTCTCCAAGCCACTAGGAAACGCTGTCTGCTCCCTCATGCAATGACTCTCCCAGCCATTGGTGGGCACCCCCTGCACTTTACTGTGAGAACTCTCTGAGCCACTAGGCGGCACCACCTGCTGTGAACTCTTTAGTTAAGACTGCTCATCATGTTAATTTGTTCTACCTGTATTTTGTCCTATTTAAGTTTGGCAGTTTCATTGAGCTGTGTTCAGTCTTGAGCCTACCCAGTACGGATAACCTGAGTTCTAGAACAGTTAAGTGATGTTTTCCTGTTGCCATTTGGCCTACATTATTTTGTTTTGTAAAGCTATAACTGATCTTTTGTTTGTATTTGAATACTGAGATCAAGTAAAGACTGCCTGCTTTTGAGTTATCTGAGCCTCCGAGTTTACCTTTCCTTCTGCACATGGGTCTACTAAAAAACTGTCTTCCCCAGTAGACCAGAGGTAGAGAACTAGCTTTCACTGACTGGGAGACCTGGGTTCAAGACCCACCTCAGACACCTTATGTCAGTCCATTGTGACAGCACCCTGGCACTTGTCCACCTCGAGGGAGACTATTCTCTCTGTCTGCCCCAGAAAGAGCCTCTATGGAGGAATATATCAACAAGTCTGTTGACAGGATTCATCCACCCTTCAACCTCACCGGCAGGAGCTGGGTTTTTCTTTGTGGGGAAAAATGATGGCAATCTCCGACCATGTATTGACTACCAGGGTCTAAATGGTATCACTGTAAAAAATCGTTACCCGCTGCCATTGATGACTTCAGCCTTTGAACTCCTACAAGGTGCAACTATATTCACCAAACTGGATCTTAGGAATGCCTACCACCTGGTTAGGATCCATGCTGGGGATGAGTGGAAGACTGCATTCAACACCCCAACTGGCCAATATGAGTATCAGGTAATGCCCTTTGGGCTAGTCAATGCCCCAGCCGTCTTCCAGGCATTCATTAATGATGTTCTACGAGAGATGCTTAACAGTTTGTATCTGTTGATCTTGATGGCATCTTAATCTTCTCCCGTTGTTACCAAGATTATGTCCAGCATGTCCGCCAGGTTTTATCTCAACTGTTAAGGAACAACCTCTTTGTGAAGCTGGAGAAAAGTGAGTTTCATGTACCAACTGTCTCCTTCCTTAAGTTCATTGTCTCGAACGGCAGCATTCAGATAGATCCTGGCAAAACCCATGCAGTTCTGAACTGGCCTCAGCCTTGCTCTGTCAAACAGGTACAGCGCTTTCTTGATTTTGCACATTTTTATAGGAGATTTATAAGAAATTTCAGCTCTATTGCAGAACCCCTTACAGTCCTTACCAAAAAGACCTAATGGCCATTCCAATGGACAGAAAGGGCTAATCAAGAATTTGAGCCGCTCAAGCGCCGATTCACCACCACTGCACCCATCCTGACCCTCCTCGATCCAGAGTTGCCTTTTGTAGTAGAAGTGGATGCGTCAGATTTTGGAGTGGGAGCTGTATTGTCTCAAAAGGCCAAGAGGGACAATAAGTTTCGTCCTTGTGCTTTTTTTTCACGTCGACTCACCCAAGCAGAAAAGAACTATGATATTGGTAACCGGGAGTTGCTGGCGGTGAAGCTGGCACTGCAGGAATGGAGACACTGGCTAGAAGGGGCCAAACACCCATTTGTAATTTGGACAGACCACAGGAACCTCACATACATCTGGGAGGCTAAAAGGCTGAATCCACGCCAGGCCCAATGGGCTCTCTTTTTTAACCGCTTTGAGTTCATTCTCTCTTATCGATCAGGCTCTAAGAACTCAAAGCCTGATGCCCTTTTCAAGACAGTTTGACATGCCAGATGTGGAGGACAGACCTGAGCCCATCATTCCCAGCTCCAATGTGGTGGCAGGGGTTCAGTGGGGAATAGAAATGGTAATAATGAAGGCTCAACGACAACAGCCCGACCCAGGTAATGGCCCCCCAGGCCGCCTTTTTGTTCCTAATGTTGTACGATCTGATGTGTTGCAGTGGGGACATGCATCTCTTCTTTCGGGTCACCATGGAGTTACAAGAACTTTGAAGCGTATCCAGACACGGTTTTGGTGGCCCAGTATGCAGGCAGATGTCCGAGAATTTGTGTCGGCTGTTTTGTATGCGCGCAAAATAAAGAACCTAAAGCCCACCCTCAAGGTCTGCTTCATCATTTACCCATCCCAAGACGTCCATGGTCACATCTCTTTGGACTTTGTTACTGGACTTCCTAAATCACAAGGTAACACAGTCATCTTGGTGGTGGTAGACAGATTCTCAAAAGCATGTCATCTGATACCTCTGCCTAAGATCCCCACAGCTTGTCAGACAGCAGACCTCATGATGCAGCATGTCAGGATCCACGGGTTTCCTCAGGACATGGTCTCTGATCGGGGGTTGCAATTCACTTCTCGGTTTTGGAAGGCATTTGGCCGTCTGATTGGAGCATCCATCAGCCTGTCTTCTGGGTTCCACCCTCAGTCTAATGGTCAGACAGAACGGGTCAACCAGGAGACTGAGAAGATGTTTAGGTGCATGGTGTCCAATAATCAAAGCACCTGGAGCTCCCGTCTGATCTGGGCTGAATTTGCTCATAACACCCTACACCATTCATCCTTGGGCATGACTCCATTTGAATGTCAATTTGGGTTTCCCCCATCTTTGTTTTCTGAGCAGGAACTGGAGGTCCCGGTACCATCTGCAACCCAATTAGTCAAGAGGTGCCGTCAGGCCTGGCGGAAAGCTTGTACAACCTTAGTGGGAGCATCACAACGGCAGCGGAAACAGGCCAACCAGCGCTGTAGAATCGGGCCATCACTACGTCAAGGACAGATGGTGTGGTTGTCAACTAAGGATCTTCCACTTCATCTAGAGTCTCGGAAACTGGCACCCCGATTCATTGGACCTTTTAAGATCCTTAGGAAGATCAATCCTGTGTCCTACCGGCGACTCCTACCCAGGTCTATGCGCATCCACCCCACTTTTCACATTTCACGTTTGAAGCCTGTTGTCTGCTCTCCTCTGTCCACAGCCAAGAAGCTCCCCCCCCATTACCCCAAATCATTGGTGGGCAGCCAGTGTACACTGTCCGTCGACTGCTGGATTCACGTCTAGTCCGTGGAAGGGTCCAATACCTAGTGGACTGGGAGGGTTATAGCCCAGAAG
>NW_015554164.1:227037-229447 GCF_001515605.1 Sinocyclocheilus anshuiensis
GAGCGGTCCTGGGTGCCAGCTGGGGACATTTTAGATCCAGACCTTATCAGAGAGTTCCACCGTCATGACTCCAACCGTAGCCAGCGGAACGTCAGGAGCCGTTCCTGAGAAAGGGGCTCCTGTAAGACTCCTCCTGCAATGACTCTTCAAGCCACTAGGGAGTGCTGTCTGCTCCCTCATGCAATGACTCTCCCAGCCATTGGTGGGCACCCCCTGCACTTTACTGTGAGAACTCTCCGAGCCACTAGGCGGCACCACCTGCTGTGAACTCTTTAGTTAAGACTGCTCATTAAGTTAATTTGTTCCACCTGTATTTTTTTCCTATTTAAGTTTGGCAGTTTCATTGAGCTGTGTTCAGTCTTGAGCCTACCCAGTACGGATAACCTGAGTTCTAGAACAGTTAAGTGATGTTTTCCTGTTGCCATTTGGCCTACATTATGTTTTGTTTTGTAAAGCTGTAACTGAACTAGCTTTCCCTGACTGGGAGACCTGGGTTCGAGACCCACCTCAGACACCTTATGTCAGTCCATTGTGACAGTGAATCACTAAAGAAGATATTTTGAGAAATGTCCCAGTGTTTTAGTCCATGTAATGAAAGTCAATGGGGTCCAGTCTTGTTTGGTTTCAAATGTTCTTAAAAACATCAAAAGAAAGACATTCATGCAGGTTTTAATAGCATGAGGGAAATAAATGATGACAGAGTGATGATTTTTGTGTGAACTGTGCATTTAATTCGCATTGAGTGTCATTTTAGATCATACTAAGCATTATTTTTGTTAGAAACTGACCCAAAAATATACAATAACAATGCTTATTTTGGCTAAACCAAAGAATTAAAGGGATATTTCACCCCAAAATGATCTTTCTGTCATCATTTACTCATGTTCCAGTGTATATGTGCATATGCATGTATGCGAGTGCTGTGACAAACTCTGAACAAGCAGAAGACACATGAGACAGTAGTGTGTAGTTTGGCGTGTGAGGCTAATTATTTTATGTGTGAATGTGGTAAGTGAGCCTGTGTGGCTCATTAGTCTGGTCTCTACTGGTTTGACTGGCAGTTCAGTGCAGTCCTTTTAGTGGGATTCTGGCCTGAACCCAGTGCTGACACAACACTGGCCGGCATTACGTGTGTGTGAGTGTGTGTGTGTATGTGTGTGAGAGTGTGTGTGTGTGTGTGTGTGTGTGTGTGTGTGTGTGTGTCCAGGGATTCAGCAGCAGATAATGAGGCATCCACTGGACCGTCCGGTGTTTTTCTGCTGCCAATCAGTTCACTCATAGATGACTGAGAAAGAGGAGGAAACACAATCAGTGTAAAAGTGTCAGAGTCAGTTTAGTTAACAGCTGCTCTCTGTGTGTCGAGGGCTTTAACCAGCTAACATAGTATTACTAATCAGGGGCATCATGCACTCATTATTTTTGAGGGGGCATGAGTGTGGGGGGGGTCGTCATGTGACACACAGCAGCCACAATAGCGCTCGTGTTTTATTTTTTTTATTTTATTAGAAACATTCCCAAACGCATTAACTATATCATGAAATATCTCGATTCTCACCTTTATAGATTATGTTGATCTATAGTGGGCGATGGTCAAAGTAGCCTAATAATGTAGTCTATTAACTATACATAAAAACCTGTCTGTTTACTTAAGTAACAGATATGGGTGTCATGCCATAACATATTTTTAATACGACTGACTTTATATTTAATGTGAATTTAACATTGAAAGTTAATGTGAATAAAAACATTGTAAGTTAGACTACTTATCATAACACTTTCATTGTACAGAAAGAGAGCAAAGAACATTTACATTATCAAAGAACATTTTCACTGACAGCCTAGAGTTCAAGCATCCTCAAAAACTCCCATTAAAATCACTGAAGCTGTTTACACTGTGAAATTAATATCTTACCTACAGATTCATACACACATCTGCAGTTTGTTGTTTCTAACGAGAGAATTCGCCAGAAAGAGGTATTCAGACAGCGAGTGAGAGGGATTCAGTCAGCGAGCGAGTGAAGAAAACACCGGCATTAACAAACACCTCTGATTGGCCATTGCATTCATAAGCTCAAAAGCATCGTGTGTGATTGGTTATAATGTGCAGTGCAAAAGGTTGTGTGTTCGATTCCCAGGGAACACACATACTGGTAAAAAATGTATAGCCTGAATGCACTGTAAGTCGCTTTGGATAAAAGCATCTGCTAAATGCATAAATTATTATTATTATAATTATTATTATTCTGCTATTTTTTACATTTACATTTAGTCATTTTGCAGACGCTTTTATCCAAAGTGACTTACAATTTGGGGATACATAAAGCGATTCTTCTTAAAGAGGCAAACAGATACAGGAAGTGCTTGTAATACCAAGTTTCTAGACATTGTTCAAATAAGTACAAGCTAGAAA
>NW_015554164.1:229817-236517 GCF_001515605.1 Sinocyclocheilus anshuiensis
ATTATTTGGCTATTTTTTGTCTTTTGGAAGCTGCATTCAAAATCCACTTGGCTCAGAAATCTGAGGGGGCACGTGCCTCACTTTGAATGGGCATGACGCCTCTGATACTAACCATACAACGCAAACACTTCATGCAGTTTGAATACAGATATTTGATCATCACCCTCCTCCTACTGCTTTCAGTGATTTTCAGTGATTTCACATCTCATATACAGCACTAAAATTGTGAAATATTATAATAATGTAAATCAGCTGTTTTCTATGTGAATATCTGTTAAACTGTAATTTATTTCTGTGATGCGCAGCTGTATTTTCAGCACATGAGTGTTAATCCTGTTCCATTCACAGATTAAACCACAGAGAGAGAGTGTGTGTGTATGTGTATGTGTGTGTGTGTGTGTGTGTGTGTGTGTCTGTGAGTGCGTGTGCGTGTGTGTGTGTGTGAGTATGAGTATGAGTCACAAGTCCTGAACAAGTAACAAGTTTTCACACAAGTCCTGAAATGTTAGCAAAAATGTTAGCTGCAGCAAAATTAGATTGAGTCCTCTGCACAATCTGACTCTGCTGCAGCCTGGAATTGAACTGCTGGTTTGGTCTGGCCAGAGGAGAACTGGCCCCCGACTGAGCCTGGTTTCTCCCAAGGTTTTTTCTCCATTCTGTCACCGATGGAGTTTTGGTTCTTCTGGCTTGCTTAGTTGGGGACACTTAATTTCCAGCGATATCATCGACATGATTGCACAGATACTATTTAAACTGAACTGAGCTGGACGATGACATCACTGAATTCAATGATGAACTGCCTTTAACTGAAAATTGAGTGTTTACTATTGTCCTTCTGCATTATTGACACACTGTTTTCCTATTTAATACTGTAAAGCTGCTTTGACACAATCTGTATTGTTAATAAAAGCGCTATATAAATATTGGTGACTGGACTTGTCTTGAAAGTTGACAAAGAGAATCCAGTCAAACAAATGAGATGAAAATATATACTTTTTAATTTATTTATTCTCAAAAATGATCCAGTGTTATATATCTGTGAGTGGCTAAAGTATGTGAATCGTGTCGTTCAGTATATGGTCTGACCCCCTTTTGCAGCAATAGATTTTAATTAACTGAATAATTTGAGCTCATTCCTTCGTACAGAAGCGCTTCAGCTCTGTGATGTTGGTGGGTTTCCTCACATGAACTGCTGCTTCAGCTCCTTCCACAACATTTCAATTGGATTAAGTTCTGGACTTTGACTTGGCCATTACAAAACATTCACTTTGTTCTTCTTTAACTGTTCTTTGGTTCTTGGGGTCGTTGTCTTGCTGCATGACCCACTTTCTCTTGAGATTCAGTTCTCAGACAGATGTCCTGACATTTTCCTTCAGAATTTGCTGGTATAATTCAGAATTCATTGTTCCATCAATGATGGCAAGCCGTCCTGACCCAGATGCAGCAAAACAGACCCAAACCCTGACACTACCACCTCCATCTTTCACAGATGGGATACGTTTCTTACGCTGGAATGCAGTGTTTTTCTTTCACCAAACACAACGCTTCTCATTTAAACCCAAAACTTCTATTTTGGTCTCATCCGTCCACAAAACCTTTCTCCAACAGTCCTCTGGTTTGTCCACATGATCTTTAGCAAACTCTCTTTTTGGAGAGCAGTGGCTTTTCTTTCTTTCTCCTCGCAGCTCTCTGGTTGTTCAGTGTTCTCATGATGATGGACTCATGAACATTAACATCAGCCGATGTGAGAAAGGCCTTTAGTTATTTTAGAAGTTACCCTGGGGTCCTTTGCGACCTCGCAGACTTTTATAGTGATCTCTGTTGGTCGACCGCTTCAAATTAACAGCTAATCCTAGAAATTCACACTTTAGCCACTCACCGATATGTAATATTGGATAATTTTCCAATATTTTTGTCTCCTTTGTTTGACTGGATTCTCTTTGTCTACTTTCAGGACTTCTGATGACCTTTTGGGTCATATTTATGCAGAAATATAGAAAATTATGATGGGTTCACAAACTTTCAAGCAGCACTGTAACTAATACTGTCATTTTATTCATCAATGACACATTCAATTGATCAAAAGTGGCAGTAAAGACATTTGTGTTTCTTGAGCAGCAAATCAGCATATTAGAATGATTTCTGAAGATCATGTAACACTGAAGACTGGAGTAATGATGCTGAAAATTCAGCTGCGCATCACAGAAATAAATGACATTTTAACAGATTCACATAGAAAAAAGCTGCTTTACATTATAATAATATTTCACAATTTTACTGTATTTTTGATCAACTAAATGCAGCCTTGGTGAGTAGAAGAGACGTCTTTCAAAAACATTTAAAAAATCTTAATTATTCCAAACTTTTGAATAGTAATGTACAAAATATAGACAGATAAATGTGTGTGTGTGTGTGTGTGTGTGTGTGTGTTTATTGTAGTGTAAACAGGCGTTTAATTAGTATGTGTGTAATTAGGGAGAGTGAGTGTAATCCTAATGCCCATGAGTGGAGGATTATGGGTGATTTCTGCGTGTGCTGTCCTCACTGTCTCTAGACTCATAAATTATGTATTGTTGTTTGAGAATACAAATTGAAATGAGGTTTTATTGTCATAACAACCGGTTTCTCTGCCGATGTGTAAACACACACACTCTCTCTCTCACACACACACACGCACACATGCACACACATACACACGCACACACACACACACACACACACACTTTCTCACACACACACACACACACACACTCCCTCACACACACACACACACGTGCATCGCTGGGGACCATGGACGGTTTAAATGTCAGCATCAGTGTGACAGGCTGTCACTGACTCCCTCCTGAGACACACACACTCGCGTGTGTCAGATGTTTACTATGGTGAATGGTGTGTGTATTTCCATCTGAATGGATGAGGATGAGAGTCATTATGACGGTCTACTCAGTCTTTTGTCATGTTAATGGCAATCTCTCTCTCTCTCTCTCTTTCATTCACCTGTGTGAGAGCTGAGCTGATCTGGGTTTCTAATATCCTCTCCTTTCATCTCTGGACACCATTAGGCCGTTCAGGCCGTGTTGTTTGTGTTCATTCAGGTGTGTCGTGAATGAATCGCTCTATAGACAGATGCTTTCACACATCAGGTCAAATGCATCCCGTCAGCCTCTGGTCCATTTATAGATGGGAGTTGGATACATTTATTATTATTATTATTATTATTATTATAGTTTTTATTTGTAATATTTTCTATTTTAACATTTTAGTTAAACTTTTAGTAAATTTGATGTTTTTTTTGTCATTTTTTTATATGCCTGTATAGTTTTTTAAAATAATTTTGCTAATTTAGTTCAAGTTAAACTGATAAACATTTCATTAAAAAATATATATTTTAAAAAAATTATTTTTATATTTTCTTTTATTCCAGTTAACATTTATTTTATTTTAAACGACAAAGATGTTTTAGTTTTAATTTTAGTTACCTATATGTATGCACACAAAAAATCTGCACACTAGAACAGCATTGTCACGGTGCGGTAAGGGAACACACTGTGTAAACAGAGATCTGGGTCCAAATGTAGGTTTATTTGCTAAACAGAAACAGATCAAACAAGATCTGAAAAACAACTCAAACAAGAACAGGACCGGGATACAAATACGGCAACAGAAGGTGCTTGAATCCATAGACTACAAACAAGTAATTAATAACCAGACAGAGTAGCGGGAGTGTAGTGTATAAATAGTCCATGATAATGGGGAACAGCTGAGGGTGTAATAACTGACAGGTGTGTGGAGTTTGGGGAATGGAGTCCGGGAGGACAGGAGATGGTGACCTCTGGTGGTGAGAGGGAGAAACACAGGGCCCGGACTCATGACAGAACCCCCTCTCTAAGGAACGGCTTCCAAACGTTTCCAAGCGCCCGACCAGGGGGTCGGCAGAGCAGGGGGGGAACAGGGGGAGGGATGGGGCACCAGGTCTGTGTGCTGCAGGGGTATCAGGCGCTGCCACCTTGGAACGAGCAGTGGCGGGCTCCGCCGTTTCGGGAAGGCCTGAAATGAGCCAGGCCACCTCAGAGAGAACATCAGCGGGCTCCCCCGCTTCGGGCTCCGCCGCTTCGGGAAAGCCAGAAGCGAGCCCCGCCGCCTCGGAGAGAACATCAGCGGGCTCCGCCGCTTCGGGAAGGCCAGAAGCGAGCCCCGCCGCCTCGGAGAGAACATCAGCGGGCTCTGCCGCTTCGGGACGGCCAGAAGCGAGCCCTGCCACCTCGGAGAGAACATCAGCGGGCTCCGCCGCTTCGGGAAGGCCAGAAGCGAGCCCCGCCGCCTCAGAGGGAACATCAGCGGGCTCCGCTGCTTCGGGAAGGCCAGAAGCGAGCCCCGCCGCCTCGGAGGGAACATCAGCGGGCTTCTCCGCTTCGGGAAGGCCAGAAGCGAGCCCCGCCGCCTCGGAGAGAACGTCAGTGGGCTCTGCCGCTTCAGGAAAGCCAGAAGCGAGCCCCGCTGCCTCGGAGAGAACATCAGCGGGCTCCTCCGCTTCGGGAAGGCCAGAAGCGAGCCCCACCGCCTCGGAGAGAACATCAGCGGGCTCCTCCGCTTCGGGAAGGCCAGAAGCGAGCCCCACCGCCTCGGAGAGAACATCAGCGGGCTCCTCCGCTTCGGGAAGGCCAGAAGTGAGCCCCATCGTCTCGGAGGGAACATCAGCGGGCTCTGCCGCTTTGGGAACCTTGTGAGCGGGAACTGCCATCTCGGGAGCTCTGTGAATGGACACCGCCGCCTCAGGAGCCTTGTGAGCGGACTCCACCGCCTCGGGAGCGTTGTGAGCGGACACCGCCGCCTCAGGAGCCTTGTGAGTGGACTCTGCCGCCTCGGGATCTCTGTGAGTGGACTCTGCCGGGACGGCCCAGGAACGGGCATGAAATTCTCGGAACGGCTGACAAGACCTCTGAAGTCTCCTGAATCGCCGCTCTGAGAGAACTGTGAGCGGGCTCCGCAGCGAACTCCACCCTGAAGGATGAGCCTCTCAAGTACAGAGCCCGATTGACATATTCCTACAGTGACTCCTCAGGGTGCCAGTAAGGCATAAGGGACTTGAAGGGCTCGGCTAGGCCTCCACAGAAAAAGACCATGAGGCAGGTCTTCTACGTAGCCGACCAGTGAGCCACTCCAACGAAGTCCCTGGCGTAATCCTCAATGCTCCGGTCTCCCTGGCGGATGTTGAGGAACTTCCCTGCTGGACCCATATTTGCTGGCTTATTCTGTCATGGTATGGTAAGGGTGTGTACACTGTGTAAACAGGGGTCTGGGTCCAAATGCAGGTTTATTTGCTAAACCAAAACAGACTAAGCAAAACAGAAACAGATCAAACAAGATCTGAAAAACAACTCAAACAAGAACAGGACCGGGATACAAATACAGCAACAGAAGGTGCTTACATCCATAAACTACAAACAAGTCATTAATAACCAGACAGAGTAACGGGAGTGTAGTGTATAAATAGTCCATGACAATGGGGAACAGCTGAGGGTGTAATAACTGACAGGTGTGTGGAGTTTGGAGAATGGAGGACGGGAGATGGCGACCTCTGGTGGTGAGAGGGAGAAACGCAGGGCCCGGACTCATGACAAGCATTTATTTGAAATATAAATTTTTTACAATTACAAATGTCTTTACTGTCACTTTTGACTAATTTAATGCATCCTTGATGAATAAAAGTATTAATTTCTTTAAAAATAAGTTGCACTGACCCCAAACATTTGAACTGCATATATACAATATACAGTAATATTGTAATATTGAACTTAACTGGATTTTCACCCAAAAGTATTTATATGGATATATTTCATCCGAAGAACACAAAATAGGATATAAAAGTTTTCCAAAATCTCTAAATATCTTCTTTTGAGTTGCACAGAACAAACATCATACAGGTTTAAGTGACATGATGGGTGTAAATGACGTCAGAATTATTATTTTTGGGTGGACTATCGCTTTAAGAATCATCTATAAATGCAGCGTTCTCGTCTTCCTGCTCCTCATAATGTTTCATAAATGTGTTTGATTTCATTATGAGCTGTAATTGAATAAGTTGAGAGCAACACGGCTGGCGTTTGGTGGTTTTTAACACGTTGTAATTGGTGAGTTAGTTCAAACCCGCCGGTGATAGAGGAGACGCCCGCTTCTAATGGAAATCATTTGGGTTTAATTAGTGCAATACAGCACAGATAAAGATACGCACAGCTAATGACGTATTGATGCTGACGCGTCCGACACGCAGATTACAGCAGCCGTAGAATGCCAGCTTCCGCTCTGAGCTGATTGTTGGGAAGAAAGCGCTTTGGCTAATGGTGTAGAACAGCCGAGTAATTAATCACAGCGCATGGCCTCAGGCCTGGAGTGCTGTGTCTGCATTCATAGAGCTCCTGTTTGCTTATTGATCACGCATCAGTGTTCAGCGCATCACGCCCGCTTTGATTCCCGTTTAAGAGCAAATCAGAGGAACCAATGCAGTTTAGAGTCTCAGCGGAACGTGTGTCCTCCAGCTGCGTGTGTGTGTGTGTGTGTGTGTGTGTGTGTGAGTGAGTGAGTTTGTGTGTGTTTGAGTGTGTGTATGTGTGTGTCAGAGTGTGTGTCAGAATGTGTGTGTGTGTGTGTGTGTGTGTGTGTGTGTGTGTGTGTGTGTGTGTGTGTGTGTGTGTGTGTGTGT
>NW_015554164.1:236578-238256 GCF_001515605.1 Sinocyclocheilus anshuiensis
CTCTCGCATACTCTTGTTTTGGCAGCTGATTCTCAGTGTTTCTCTTTTTCCTTGATGAGGCACTACACACACTTTAACTGTACCTGAAGAGACAGACAGACAGACGGAGAGGGAGACAGATGAGTCTGTAGCTCTTTTAGGTTCTAGCTGAAGAAATAAATGTGACACTCTCTCAGTCTTGTTAAATTATATTAATGAATGTTTCTCTTCATGTACTGAAAGAGAAACGGCACCAATCTGTGTGACACACGTGTGTGTGTGTGTGTGTGAGTTTGTGGGTGTGTGTGTGTGTCTCTACTACATGATTAGCAGCACTCACAAGAATATGATAATCAAAAGTATCAGTGCAGCTTTATTGAATTTATTTGAACAATTTAGTAATTATAATTAAAGTCAATAATTATCAATATTTATTTTACGGAATAATAATAATTATTATTGTTATTAAAATTAATGTTTTGAATTATATATAAATCAAAATTATTATTATTGTTATTATTATTATTATTTTTTATGTGATTGTTTGAGCCTGTCTTAAAACATCATCTTCGTCTGTTAGTTTTTCCATCTCTTTCCTGTATATTTTGATAAAATAAATTAAATGAAACATTTTTTTTTATTTAATTATTTTTGAAAATGAACATTAGCTAAATTGAGCTAATTGAATATGTATAGTATTATAAAATGAATCTAAATTAATATGATATTACAAATTTTAATGTCAGGTAATTTTCAATAATAACTCACTGAAATGAATCAAAAATGCAGTGATGTGGTTGTTATGGAATGGAGCGTCTGTGTTCTGTTGATGTTTGTTTCTGGTTGTTCGCTCACGTCGTTTCTCTTCTTTAAAGTGGACAAACATCACAAATCCATCTCATTGCAATCAGGCCGATTCAGACTATTATTGAGATGAGACCGATCGATACGTAATTTTGCTGCTGAAATGAGCCCCTCATTCTCTGAGAGGAAAATCAGCTGGACTGGAGTCTGTGCTTTGACTTTAATCATGATGTACCTGCATCTTCACCCTGATTTAAAGCTCTAATGATGCTGTCAGGAATGCCGTCTGTCTGTCCGTGGATCCGTGTCGATCTCTCTCGGGTTGAGCTGCAGATTTGACCGGATTATATGGATTTATTGGCAGAGGTCGGATGCTGGCGTTAGGTTTCAGATCCTCTGTCTGCTGCTGATATATTCATATCCCCGACTCTTCACATGAGCTCTGATATAAACATCTGCTGTCTACATAGTCTGCTGCCTTCTGAGGGAGCGTCCTCACTGTAGTGAAGCAGAAGTGAGCCATTTGAAGCATTCTACAAAAGCAACTTACAAATGAGAAATACAACTTTTTTATTTTGTTTTATTTTATTTTATATTTTATTTTATTTCTTAGAAGATGCTTTTATCTACAGCAACGTACAAGTGAGAAACAAGTTTTATTTTATTTTATTTTATTTTATTTTATTGTTTTATTTTATTTTATTTTATTTTATTTTTTAGAAGATGCTTTTATCTAAAGCAACTTACAAATGAGAAATGCAACAAAGATTTATTTTATTTTATTATTTAGACGATGATTTTTATCTCAATATTATTTACTCGTCGTTGTCTTTAGGTCACGTCCCAAAACCATTCAAGCTGGCGGTTATTAAGCCTCTTATTAAGAAACCACAAC
>NW_015554164.1:239641-244589 GCF_001515605.1 Sinocyclocheilus anshuiensis
TTGCTGCAGCCTGGAATTGAACTGCTGGTTTCGTCTGGTCAGAGGAGAACTGGCCCCCCGACTGAGCCTGGTTTCTCCCAAGGTTTTTTCTCCATTCTGTCACCGATGGAGTTTTGGTTCCTTGCCGCTGTCGCCTCTGGCTTGCTTAGTTGGGGACACTTCATTTCCAGCGATACCGTTGACTTGATTGCAAAGATACTATTTAAACTGAGCTGGATGTTGACATCACTGAATTCAATGATGAACTGTCTTTAACTGAAAAATTTTATGTTTACTATTGTCATTTTGCATTATTGACACACTATTTTCCTAATTAATGCTGTTCAGTTGCTTTGACACAATCTGTATTGTTAAAAGCGCTATATAAATAAAGGTGACTTGACTTGACTTGACTTGACTTATCTAAAGCAACTTACAAATGAGAGAAACAACAACGTTTTTTATTTTATTTTATATTTTATTTTATTTTATTATTTAGAAGATGTTTCTCATTTAAAGCAACTTACGAAAGAGAAATACAAGTTTTATTTTATTTTATTTTTTATTATCTAGAAAATGTTTTTACCCTAAATCAACTTACAAATGAGAAATACAACAGTTTTATTTTATTTTATTGTTTTATTTTATTTTATTTTTAGAAGATGCTTCTATCTAAAGCAACTTACGAATGAGAGAAACAACGTTTTTATTTTATTTTATTTTATATTTTATTTTATTATTTAGAAGATGTTTCTCATTTAAAGCAACTTACGAATGAGAAATACAACCGTTTTATTTTATTTTATTTTATTTTATTTTATTTTTATTATCTAGAAAAATGCTTTTACCCTAAAGCAACTTACAAATGAAAAATATAACAACGTTTTATTTTATTTTATTATTTATTAATTTGGAAGGTGGTTTTTTTTATCTAAAGTGACTTACAAGTAAGGAATATGTTATTATACATTATATGTTATATTATATTTACTGCATATATACATTTCTTCATTTAGCAGACAATTGAGGAATACAACAAAGCATCAGACATTCAATGAAAGACTCAAATCATAATTCGATGCTTACATGATGATTACACTAAAGTCATGATAATCTATAAGTGTTAGAACACAACAGACGCAGTCAGTATTTGAATGAAGCGTTTGTAATGATCCATCATGATCAGTGTTTGTCTGTGATGATCCGGTGACGGTTATGGTGTTATTTCTCTCTCTCTCTGTTCTCAGTGCCGCCTCAGTTCCTCAGCTACCCGTCGAACACGTACGCGTATGAAAGCACGGACATCGAGATGGAGTGTGCCGTGGCGGGAAACCCGCAGCCCACCGTCCGCTGGGTGAAGAACGGAGAGGCCGTCATTCCCAGCGACTACTTCCAGATCGTGGTGAGAATCCTTCCTTATTCATTCAGTGATTCTCATGCATTTATTCACTTAATTTCATTCGTTCATTCTTTTATTTTTACATTTCTCCATCATCACATTTATTTATTTATTTATTTGTTTGTTTGTTTCCATTTGTATTATTTATTGATTGATTTGTTTTTATTGATTGATTGATTTTTAATGTATTTGTTTATTCATTCATAAACATATTTTATTTTTTATTTTTATTCATTTATTTAGATTTTGTTTGTTTATTCATGTATTCATCAACATTCATTCATTATTTATTTATTAAATTTTATTAATTAATTAATATTTATTTATTTATTTATTATTATTATTAATTAATTAATATGTATTTATTTAATTTTATGCATTAATTAATATTCATGTATTATGTATTATTTATTATTTATTTATTAATTAATATTAATTTAGTTTTATTATTAATTAATTCTTTTTTTTTTTACATTTAGTAATTTATTTTAATTGTATTCCTATTAAAATATCTTACCAAAAACTTGCTGTTAGTAATTTTTTATATATATTTTTTGTCCTGTAAAGTGCTAATATTTTGTAAATGCATGATCCCATTTAAGCTGACGTCCTGAAGTCTTGATGTTTCCATTGTGAATGTGTGATTGTCCCGTGTGTGGTCTGCAGGAGGGCGGTCATCTCCAGATTCTGGGTCTGGTTCGCTCAGACGAGGGTTTCTATCAATGTATCGCTGAGAACGAGGCGGGAAACAGTCAGGCGATGGCTCAACTCATCCTGCTGCAGCCCGGTAAGATCCGACACACTCGACACGCTCATCTGCTGATCTGAGACCTGTGAGCGTCCTTCATCCGCACGCATGCACACGTACATTCACACGCAGGCGCTCGTGCGCGCTTCACCGGTGTCTGCTGCTTGTGGGCCAGATGTGTGTGTGTGAAGGCTTTTGTGAGGTTTAGTCTTGAGATCCGGATCCGTGTGATCTCTGAGAG
This sequence comes from Sinocyclocheilus anshuiensis, assembly GCF_001515605.1. NCBI lineage: Eukaryota > Metazoa > Chordata > Actinopteri > Cypriniformes > Cyprinidae > Sinocyclocheilus > Sinocyclocheilus anshuiensis. The sequence goes on from NW_015554164.1 coordinate 242,009, forward strand.
ATTTACCCAGAATGCTGTGCATGTAGAGCACTGATCCAGGGCTTTATCTGAAGAGAGACATAGATTCAGACATGATGCAGAGATGATTTTCTGGGTGTTCAAATGAGTGTGAGATTCTGTCTAAACCCGCCGTGACTCTCATACGGAACAGCTGTTTTCTGCTTATATATGCTGATGCATTTGGAAGCTCCGCCCCCAGTCCAATCTCATTGGTCAGTCAAGTTTCTGCCAGAATGCCACAATTACCAGCAGTGTTGGGGAAAGTTACTTTTAAAAATAATGCGTTACAATATTGCGTTACTCCCTAAAAAAGTAACTAATTACGTTACCTAGTTACTTTTTATAGAAAGTAATGTGTTACGTTATTTTCACTGTTACTTTTTAAATCTGGGCTGGGCTTGCTTGTTTGTTTTTAATATAAAAAGTTCTATTTCTAGCTATTGTAAAAGCCCTTTCACACCAAAAGCCTCAATCTGAAGGAAATGTACATTCACATCTTTAATTATTGCAGGTTTGCATCATATTCGGAGATTGCATTTGACTGTTTTTATTCACATGCTGATTTCCTGCAGCTCTTGGTAACGAGGTTTCGTTCATTCACACACATCCTGCACGGCTTTCATCTGATCACGGTGATCTGATATCTGGAGATGAAGGTGGCGGCTCCTCATCTTATTTGAGGGTCTAATAAAGTTTGAAATCTTATTGTATCTTAATTAACAGACACACACTGAGATTCTGTCACTGGACTGACGGTTAGAGAGCAGAAATAAAAAAAAACTGCATGTTCGTCATGATTTTGAGGGTTTGGAAGCAGACATATGATGCTTGTATTTTGTTACTTCACTTATGTGAGTATAAATTTAAGAAATTAATACTTTTATTAATCAGCGATGCATTAAATTGATCAAAATTGAGAGTTAAGACGTTTATAATGTTACAAAAGATTTCTATTTCAAATAAATGCTGTTCTTTTCAACTTTCTGTTCATCTGTGAATCCTGAAAAATAAAATGTGTCACCGTTTCCTCAGAGATATTGGGCAACACGGCTGTTTTCAACACTGATAATAATAATAAATGTTTCTTGAGCAACAAATCAGCATATTATTATGATTTCTGAAGATCATGTGACACTGAAGACTGGAGTAATGATGCTGAAAATACAGCTGCGCATCACAGAAATAAATTACAGTTTAACAGATATTCACATAGTAAACAGCTGTTCTAATAATATTTCACAATTTTTACTGTATTTTTGTTCAAATAAACGCAGAAGAGACTACTTTCAAAAACATATTTAAAAAATCTTACCGAACAGCAGTTTATATATATATATGGAACTAATGATTATTTTTATTTTGACAATTAATTAATAAAGAGATTTTTCGATTAATCGGATTAAAATTTTATTTTATTTATATTTTTTATTATTGACAAACACACTATTCCACATTCTGCCCAATGTCCTTCAAACAAACGTGCCAACTGAATGCTATGAAAACATACAGTGCTTGACAATTTATTAGACCACCTGCCATAATAAAGAGAAAACACATTTTAGGAATTTTAGGAATCTGTCAAAAAAATTGTTTAAATCAAAAAATGTTATTGTCATTTATTGGGCAAATAAACTTAAACAACTAAATAGTATTTATTCACATAACAAAAATGACCTCCTTCATAACAGCTTGCATTCTTGCTGGCATTGTTTATGTACTTTTTGACTAATTGGGTATCTGAGAAAAAACACTATAAAGCTCTCTGCCTTTCTTTCACAGATAACAGCAATAATGATATTATAGCATTAGAAACAGCCTACTACTGTTACTAAAGAGCTTATGCATATTGGAGGACTAACCCATACAGAAACCTAAAAAATGATTTTGGTAATCACCAGTACTGTTAGTTTAGAGCAGCAGTGGCACAAACCATAATTTGTCAAAAACCTTACATAAATTTGATAAATGTGTTATATAGTGAATATAGTTTAAATCTCTGCATTAAAAATTAAAATAATAATAAAGATGATAAAGATGATAAAAATCACAAACTCAGTGGTAACCAATAGGTAAGAGTAATGTTCTACAGGAACACACGTTCATTTGACCACAGTCACGTCATAGCCCGATTCGGACGGTAATTGTTTCTCATATGGACGTCTGTAAAAATAAATATACTTATCACCTCAGTGATAAAACTCATGGATTCCGAACAGGGTTTAGTGTCATTTCTTTATCCTGTTAAAGGCGGTTTTGAAGCGTCTGATATTTATATTCAGACAATTACACGCTGTTATCCCCTTACAGTTCCTACTCTCATAAAATATGCGCAATGCATGTTGACCTTTAAAACTTAATTTAACTTTCAACAACAGATATTTCAGCACAATAAATGTTTTTGCGCTGATTATTAATTGTCTCTGTTTCCGTCTGTCTGACGCCGCGCTGGCGCTCATTCAGTAAAGATTAAAACTTAACACAGCCCTGTTGAAAAAAACACAGCATATGTTGGTTAGGTATGTTTTGACGCTGGGATGCTGGTTTAAGCTGGTCCTTTGCTGGTTTAAGCTGGTCCTTTGCT
>NW_015554164.1:247049-247666 GCF_001515605.1 Sinocyclocheilus anshuiensis
GCAAAATGCGCTGCACACATCTGAATATTTGGGTTAAACTGTTCTGGAACAGTGTTGTAAATACAACTTAACAATTTATTAGACCACCTATCATAACAGAGAAAACAAAAATATTTTAGGAATCTGTCAAAAAAAGTTTAAATCAAAAAATGTTATTGTCATTTATTGGGCAAATAAACTTAAACAACTAAATAGTATTTATTCACATAACAAAAATGACCTCCTTCATAACAGCTTGCATTCTTGCTGGCATTGTTTATGTACTTTTTGACTAATTGGGTATCTGAGAAAAAACACTATAAAGCTCTCTGCCTTTCTTTCACAGATAACAGCAATAATGATATTATAGCATTAGAAACAGCCTACTACTGTTACTAAAGAGCTTATGCATATTGGAGGACTAACCCATACAGAAAGCTAAAAAATGATTTTGGTAATCACCAGTACTGCGTCTCGGTTTTCCGTCTGTCTGACGCGCGTGCAGGCGGCCGCCGCTCTTTCGGTAAAGATTAAAACTTAAAACAGACGGACCTTTATGCAAAAATGGAAATGCTCGCGTGAAATTGTGACATTTATACATAAGGATATGACCGTAAACTGAAAGTTTTTGCGCTCAG
>NW_015554164.1:248290-249545 GCF_001515605.1 Sinocyclocheilus anshuiensis
TTTGGTAATCACCAGTACTGTTAGTTCAGAGCAGCAGTGGCACAAACCATAATTTGTTGAAAATCTTACATAAATTTGTTTTAATAAATGTGTTAAGCATTGTATATAGTGAATATAGTTTAAATCTCTGCATTAAAAATTAAAATAATAATAAAGATGATAAAGACGAATAAAATCACAAACTCAGTGGTAACCAGTAGGTAAGAGTAATGTTCTGCAGGAACAGTCTTCCTGTCATTTCTTTATCCTGTAAAAGGCGGTTATGAAGCGTCTGATATTTATATTCAGACAATTACACGCGGTTATCCCCTTACAGTTCCTACTCTCATAAAATACTCGCAAAGCATGTTGACCTTTAAACCTTAATTTAACGTTCAACAACAGATATTTCAGCACAATAAATGTTTTTGCGCTGATTATTAATCGTCTCGGTTTTCCGTCTGTCTGACGCGCGTGCAGGCGGCCGCCGCTCTTTCGGTAAAGATTAAAACTTAAAACAGACGGACCTTTATGCAAAAATGGAAATGCTCGCGTGAAATTGTGACATTTATACATAAGGATATGACCATAAACTAAAAGTTTGTTTTGTCATCTGTTAAAGCACCTGACAGGGCAAGCCATTACGCTAATACATTAGCTTAAAGCTTAAAATAAAGAGTTCTTATGTTTTGGGCAGCTTGGATCACGTAACTCTCCCGCAGCATCTCATTCTGTTTCCTCCACTATTTTTAGGTGCATGTGCTGTAATGTGACGCAACCGGCTGAAGTTGGACGTGCACTGTGGGCAGACCCGACTAATCGATAATGAGAATCGTTGTCGATGATTTTCATGATCGATAATAATCGATTTTATCGATTAGTTGTTGCAGCCCTAATATATGTGTGTGTGTGTGTATATATATATATATATATATATATAAAGATTGCTAATGTATTAAAAAATATATTTACCTAAATATATGTTTATAAATATTTATAAATATTTACATAATTAAAATATATTTACATTTTTATTATTAATAATTTAATAATTTATTATTTTTTTTAATATATATATTTCCATGCATTCATATTTGTATATATTTAAATATATTAAAAAATTTATATTGTGCATGTATTTTAAAAATGTCAATGCATTTTGTTGCCTTTTGAATAACATATATATATATATATATATCAAATGCATTGACTATATAATATAATGCATTGACTATAATGCAACTATATACAGTGGGTACGGAAAGTATTCCGACCC
>NW_015554164.1:249917-253262 GCF_001515605.1 Sinocyclocheilus anshuiensis
TATAAAGTTGTATGGGATCATCAGTCACTTTAGTAAGTGAAATGTTCCTTTAAAGTGACTGCAAACCTCTGCTGTGAAACACACTGATATACGGACATACGTCCCACATTAGTGTGTGTTTGTGGGAGGTTTGGGATCAATCTGTCTGCCACTAATGAAACTTCTGCCAAAAACCATCTGCTGTTCATGAAGGTTTCCCACAGAAATGTGAGAAGATTAAAAATACCTGAATCACGGTGTCCTGTCAATCAAAAAACTATTAGCGGCAGTTTGAAGCTCAAGCAAAGGTTTTAAGTAAGCAGGAATGAGAGTAAAGCCCAGCGGTTCCACTGTGGTTCCTGCTGTTTCAATCACCGATCCCTGCTTCAAACATCACAGACGGTGCCTGCATTCACTGCGCGGAAGCGCAGCAGTTGCCATGGCACAGCTGCAGCTCGAGCGGAGCTGTGATATTTAACGGGGTTTATGAGAGCCTGGTGTTCAGACGTCCCATAATGCCCATGGAGAGATGCACACAGTCTCATTACCGCTGTCAGCGCTCAACAAAAGCACTGAAGAGTTAACCATCACACACTCTATTAAAGTCAATAGCCATCCTGACAGACACACAAAAGCTACTCTCCACGGAGCCCAAGTGTGAACTCAATTCATCCCGGATAAATGAGACGAGGATGAGACCAGAGGAAATGCTCTGAGTTGATGATGAGACCAGAGGAGACTATCTGAGACACTGATGAGACCAGATGAGATGCTCTGAGACACTGATGACACCAGAGGAGACGATCTGATACACTGATGAGACTGGAGGAGACGATCTGAGACACTGATGAGACCAGAGGAGATGATCTGAGACACCGATGAGACCGGAGGAGACGCTCTGAGACACTGACTAGACCAGAGGAGATGCTCTGAGACACTGACTAGACCAGTGGAGACGCTCTGAGACACTGACGAGACCGAAGGAGATGATCTGAGACACCGATGAGACCGAAGGAGACGATCTGAGACACTGATGAGACCAGAGGAGACACTCTGAAACACTGATAAAACCAGAGGGGACGCTCTGAGACACTGACAAGCCCAGAGGAGACGCTCTGAAACACTGACGGGACAAGAGGAGACGCTCTGAGACACTGATGAAACCGAAGGAGACGATCTGAGACACTGATGAGACCAGAGGAGATGATCTGAGACACCGATGAGACCGGAGGAGACGCTCTGAGACACTGACTAGACCAGAGGAGACGCTCTGAGACACTGACTAGACCAGTGGAGACGCTCTGAGACACTGACGAAACCGGAGGAGACGCTCTGAGACACCGATGAGACCGGAGGAGACCCTCTGAAACACTGACAAGAGGATACGCTCTGAGATGACGCTCTGAGACACTGACTAGACCAGAGGAGACGCTCTGAGACACTGACTAGACCAGAGGAGACGCTCTGAGACACTGACTAGACCAGTGGAGACGCTCTGAGACACTGACGAAACCGAAGGAGATGGTCTGAGACGCCGATGAGACCAGAGGAGATGATCTGAGACACCGATGAGACCGGAGGAGACGCTCTGAGACACCGATGAGACCGGAGGAGACGCTCTGAGACACTGACTAGACCAGAGGAGACGCTCTGAGACGAGACCGGAGGAGACGCTCTGAGACGCTGACGAAACCGGAGGAGACGATCTGAGACACTGATGAGATCGGAGGAGATGATCTGAGGCGCTGATTAGACCGGAGGAGATGGTCTGAGGCGCTGATTAGACCAGAGTAGGCGCTCTGAGACGCTGATTAGACCAGAGGAGACGATGAACAATGCTGATGAGACCGGAGGAGGTACTCTGAGACGAGGATGAGACCAGAGGAGATGATGTGAGATGCTCATTAGACCAGAGGAGACGCTCTGAAACGAGGATGAGACCAGAGGAGATGCTCTGCCACTTTCCAAGGCAACATTTCTCAATTTCATTTTGTTCGACTTGATGAATTAAAATAACTAAAAATAAGACTGAAAAAAAATAATACAAAAAAAATATTAAAAACAATAAAATTACAGAAACAAACATCAAAATTACTAAAACTTTTTCTGAAATCAAAATAGAAAATATAAAAATAAAAACTGATTCAAAATATTAATAAAAACTATAGTAGCATCTCAATGAAACTAAAATAACACTGACAGTCAGGTTTCTAAACAGTTGTGAAAAACAGTTTTGAACCTTTATATGAACATATTTATAAATAATCAGATGTATCTTTATCGTTGGCATTTGTATTTAAGATTTGTGACGGGTTGAATGAAGGAGATGAAGACGTGAGTGATTCAAAGAGATGTCAGTAAAATCCCAATCCACACGCACAGAGATCCAGGCCTGGATTAGAGTCTGACAGAAGTGCAGCTAGACTGAGACTCAAAAAAATGAAACCCTCAGAAGGAGAATGACTCAGTGAATCTCTAGAGCTTTATACAGTACAGATTCTCTCAAAGCATTACGAAATGGGAGAAATAACAGTGTTAATGTTGAAAAATTCATCTGTTAAGAAACAAACTCAAATTCAGCTGTAAAGCAGCTCTACAGAAGACAATAGCGTCATTCATTATTCAGATCAATTCAGTTCTGGTTTTGTTCTCATCTGATAGTGTCTGTGCAGTTAAATCATTAATATTACTGAATATTAATTGTGTTTTTAACCTTTTAACCCCTGGACTCTGTTCCAAGCCCTAGTGAACTCCCTAAGTAGATGTCAATTCCAGTACCATTATAATTCTGACGCAGATTCTGGTTTAACTCTGAAACAGCAGATGAATTGAGAGAAATGATTCATTCAGCACAGGGAAGCATTGAAGCATTAGGTAATATTCATTTAAAATGCTTGTGAATGATTATTCTTTATTTCAGTGATGCTCCCTCAGAAGGCGTCTATGTAGACAGCTCACTAGTGTTTGGAACACAGCCCGCGTGTCTCTCTGCAAGTGTTTCTATCCTTTAATCTCATCTGTGTAATTAACAGTCTGATTTCATTTTCATATTCACTTTAATAAGACACACGGATCGACAAACTGTCTCATATATTTATGATTATTCTGTCATCTGGAAGGATTTACTGGATCAGATACATGATATATTAATCTTATTTTGTGTGTGTGTGTGTGCTGAAAAAATTGTGGTGTAGAAAGAATTTTTATTCAGAAATTGCTAGTAAGTTTTACAAATAACTACAAAGAAATGGAAAGTAACATTGAATTAAACTTAATTTTGAAGTAGAAAAACTGAAATAGTATTTTCTTGTAAAACACTCCTATATATATGTATGTATATGTATATATATATATATATATATATAA
>NW_015554164.1:255110-263205 GCF_001515605.1 Sinocyclocheilus anshuiensis
ATTTTTATTATTCTTTTATAGGTCTATATACTTTTTTATTAAATTTTAGTTTTTGTTTATTTAGCCTTTGCAACTAGCTGAAATAAAATATATTTTTTTAAATAATAAAATAATCATACAATAATCATATAATTATTAGAGCATAATAATATTTTAGAAATGCTAATTTTGTTCTTCTAGTGTTTAGGTTTGTTGTAGTCCATTCCGCTTTATATAAAGAACAGAAGAGTGTGGTATGTCCTCATTTACTAGACAGGCTTTTGTACTTGTAATGTAAAGATTGTTTATAATTGTGCTTATGTCCAGCTCTAAATCGACCAGAACGTGGTCATGAGATTGCTGTTAAATCTCATTCATTCTGCAGAAACAGAAACTCTCCGTGTTTCTCAGCAGCCTCTGCACTTCTGTTGGGATTGCGAGTGTTTCCTCTCAGGATGTGTCAGCCGAGGCTGATGTGAGCCTCTGCCGGGAATCATGGGACGTCTTTAGGAATGCTAATGCTGCTGTCTGAGTGACAGGACAAAATCAGTCCAGTCTGTTCCCCTCTCTCTCTCTCTCTCTCTCTCTCTCTCTCTCTCTCTTGCCGCAGCAGTTGTAGCTGTAAACACGTTGGTCATGTTACTCAATAATTCATGTGCAATAATAGAAAAGCTGCGATTGCTTATTTGTATTTAAACAGGCTTGAGTGAAGCTGAGGTGCGTTAGAGCAGGAGAGTGTGGCTGCACGAACCCGACACAGGCACTACTAGATGCCTTTTGTGCCGAAATGTCTCATTTGCACATTTATTGTTGTGCGTTTGAGATGTTCACATCTACAGCTGCTTCACTCCTCCATTACCGGCTCAATACTGTTATCAGTGGAAATACGTCAGGCTTTGCTTAAACGCGGCTTCCTTTACCCGTCTGTTTGTGTCATGCAGAAAGCAGCACTAGAACCCCATCCAGATTCTGTTTGAACTGATATTGTATTGAATTCAGGGCGATTTTATTGAGTTTTTTAATAGATGTGAAAGTAAGACTGATTTTTTTTTTTTTCAGTAATGAAATGTTTATATACATTTGTTTTCATTGTAATTTTAAAGTATTAGTAATTTTGTTATGAAATTTTGTTGTTTATGTTTTTTTATCACTTTAGTTTATGTAGTTATTTTATTAATTTTATTAGTTATTTTAGTACTTTAGGTTAAACTAAATGAAAATGAGAAATGTTGCGTTGGCAACTATGTAAAATAAGTGTTTCTTTATATATATATATATATATATATATATTAGGGATGCGCCGATCGATCGACTGGAGATCGGTATCGGCCGATAATCATATTTTATGACTCGACTGGTACTCACTAACTTGGCCGATCTCAGGAACCTATCGCAATTTGATGACGTCAACACGTGACGACGTACATGATGCGTGGGGACATAAATGATTTGGCGCCGCAGTCGTCATCGCCGGTGTGGCAATGCTATGATGTTTCGAGAAACGATCGAGAAAAATTTGCTGTTTGTCGTGTATGTTTTGCATGATTCATCTACACAGCAGATTCAGTGACGTTAGAGCTGATCTGCGCCTCACTGCGCACGTCTGCGGCGCGTTACGGCTCCTCGGCCACCGGAGCTGATCGCGGCCGCTCTAGTCAGTGCTTGTGTTTATCAGCCAGCCGCGGCACGTTTCTGAAGCGGCTCTCAGCGCTGCTTGGTTAAAAATAGTCTTTTGTGAGTTGTCACAGGCCACAAATAAATAAATGTATGGGAAACACATCCCACAGCACAACCACCTGAGCCCAACTTCAGTCTACTCATCACCTTAACTTTAACTGTGTTTGTAGCCGGTGCCAGACTGATAAACAAACACAGACCGGAAGTTAACTTTGGGCCAGGTGCGTGCGCCCGATAAAACTGTCTATATAAAGCTTGAAGCATCAGAATCGGTATCGGTATCGGCCGATCACCATGACAAGAAATCAGTACTCAGTATCGGCTGCAAAAATCCTGATCGGAGCATCCCTAATATATATAGCTAAATGTAAAGCCATAAAAAAAATTATAACAAAATGAACATTATATATAATTTAGATAATGTTCATTTTTGTTATAATTTTTTATGGCTTTACATTTAGCTACACTGAAAAAATTATTTATTTATTTATTTGTTTGTTTGTTTTTTGGAGTTGTACGGTTTCGAAGATTTTTGGAGTACATTTTACAAGAAAATACTATTTCAGTTGTAATTTGTAATTGTTTGCGAAATTTGCTTGCAATTTCTGAGTGAAAGTAGTTTCTATACCAAATTTTAGTTCTGATTTTCTTCTTGTTTTCTAATCAGTCACTCACTGTATCTGAATTAGTTTTTCCCACTTCACTCTATTATAATTACAGTACCACTGATCTCAGGTAAACACAGTGATTGGTCACTTGACCTGTCAATCAGACGGTCTCTGGTCCTGAATCAGCTGTGAGCTGGACTGTTTTCCACACTGACAGGAGCTTCGGCCGATCCGGCGGCTCTCACAGTCGGTTGAGGCTTGTTTTTCTTTCTCATTGAGCGTCAGTCGCGCTGCTCCTCATGATGTGCTTTTCTGTCAGCTTTGACAAGATCAGCGCATTCGTGCTTTCGGACGCTTCAATCCTGCGCTGACAGCGGCTGAAAGACTGCAGGGTTTGGACGTGATTCCGCATGTCGAACACAAACACACTGAAGAATCACAGCCTCATATCATTTTATCAGTCGTCATCGGTTTTCTGTGAATCGCACGTCATCTATAGAAGCATCGCTGCGTGGTTGTTTATTATAATCAGAGCAGAAGGACAGCTGAACCTGCTAACCCATGCACTAGTTAACCCATGTGGTTAATAACTGAACGAGTTAAACTGAAGCCAAGCGAGCGACGGGTCATACAGCAGCCTTTGATTTGATCATTCATATGTCTTAAATATTTATATGGAAGTTTGTTTTTGCCACAAAATAAAAAATATATATATAAGTTAAAAAGTATGTTTTCAGAATAAAACCGGCAATTACTGTATGCTTTTATATCTCATGATTATGACTTTATATCTCGCAATATCTCAATTCTGACTCAATTATAACTTTATATCTCACAATTACGACTTTGTATCTTAGTTCGGACTTTTTATCTTACAATTATCACAATTATGACTTTATATCTCACAATTATCTCAATTATGATTTTATATCTCACAATTATCACAATTATGATGTTATATCTCACAATTATCACAATTATGATGTTATATCTCACAATTATCACAATTATGATGTTATATCTCACAATTATCACAATTATGATGTTATATCTCACAATTATCACAAATATGATTTTATATCTCACAATTATCTCAATTATGATTTTATATCTCACAATTATCACAATTATGATGTTATATCTCACAATTATCACAAATATGATTTTATATCTCACAATTATCTCAATTATGACTTTATATCTCACAATTATCACAATTATGACTTTTTATCTCACAGTTATCTCAATTATGACTTTATATCTCACAATTATCACAATTATGGCTTTATACCTCACAATTATCTCAATTATGACTTTATATTTCACAATTATTTCAATTATGACTTTATATCTCACAATTATCTCAATTATGAATTTTTATGTCACAATTATGACTTTATATCTCACAATTATCAAAATTATGACTTTGTATCTCACAATTATCTCAATTATGACTTTATATCTCACAATTTTTTCAATTATGACTTTATATCTCACAATTATCTCAATTATGACTTTATATCTCACAATTATCTCAATTATGACTTTATATCTCACAATTATCACAATTATGACTTTTTATCTCACAATTATCACAATAAGCTCAGATTTGTGAGAAAAAGTCATAATCGTGAGACAAAAAGTCGCAGTTCGCTTTATTAATTTTTTATCCCATTGCATAAACAAGCTTCCTTATCTTTGAGTTTTCCCGAGCTGAACCTGCGCTCTGTTCTGCGTGATTCCCGATGCGGCATTCATCTGTGCGTGGGTTCAGTACGATGGAAATAAGGAAGGCTTTGTGTCGGTGAGTTTGTGATCAGGCTTCAGTCACGCTCCACTAGAGCTATCAATCATCCGATTATCTGCATGCTTGAGCCGCCAAATGATTATTATTGTGTAAAGTAGAGCCAGTGCGGTTCGTTCCGGCTGTGAAATGGAGTCGTCTCTTAAGAGTAATGAAGGAGCGTGTCGATGGCCAGATTAGAGCGCTGTGATCCGTCGCTGAATACATACGGATGTTTGAGATGATGAACACTAAACACTCATTCACACTCATCTGGAGCTAGCTAGGGCTCTACATAATCTGCTAAATAACTGTCGGTTCATATTTTAACCTCATCCGTCAGAAGTTGCTTTATATATCCATTTAAATTCATCAGTGTGTTTGACTCGAGATGGACGGTGGAAAGTAAAGTAATGCAATGTCACCTGCTGATGATTTTCACATTATTTGTTATGTAGCTCAATATTGATGTATTATATTTAAAATTATGTAAATTGATTGTAGTAAATGTCTTTTGCTCTTCATTTTCTGGACTGTAGTCAAACATGATGGATGCGTCATAATCCCATCAAACCATCAGAGATATTAAATATCAGACTGACATAGCTGGTGATATATTTAATATTTATGACATATTAGTGATGATTTTGAGAAAAAAAAGTAATTATATATAAATATAATTTTGAATAATTGTATAGTTGTGTATGAGAGTTTTATTTGTAAATCAATCCAGCTTTACAGATATTAATAATGTTAATGTTTCTATAAAATATTTTATAATGTGGATTATCGCTGGTGAATTTGATGGTTCAATATTCAATATATATTTGTGCTCATTTTGAAAAATAATACTAAATGCTAAAATACAATAAAAATCTAGTTTAAATAATCAAGTTAAAAAAATAATAATAATTCAAGTAGATTTTTAATCTAATAAATTTGGTGTCATATATATTACTTGTATATTATATCAATTTGTATTTAATATGATTGTATAATTGTGTATTATCTCAAAATTATGAATATCACTTTTATTTGTATATCTCTTTTTACAACACACATTGTTTCAAAATGGCTTTACGGAAATGAATAATGTTGATGTATCTGGATTAAATAATCTGGATTAAAACTGGCGATAAATTCATTACTTATAATATATTAATGCTGATTTTTGAAGGAAAAAAAAACAATGCTAAAATACAGTGAAGTAACATAATCAAGTGATAAAAACGCCATGATGATTTAACAATAAATCATGATTTTACTGTACTTTACTGTATATATTATGTATTAATTTTTGTGATGATGTTATTGTATAATTGTGTATTATTTCAAAAGTATTACTATCAGGTCATGCCAGTTTTATTTGTAGATCTCTTTTCATAAAACACATTGTTTCAAAACGACAGAAATTCATAATTTTAGTGTTTCTAATATCTCATATCTGTAGTCACGTTAATGAGTTTAGATCTGGATGATAGGATCATTTAATTTGGAGATGATATAAAACATCAACCAGATGACATTTACTATCAGATTGCATGACTTTATTCGTCTATATATGAGTAAAGTTTGTTATGCGTATAATATGGAAGAGGATTATTAATCTGTAATGTTTTGCTTTCCGTTTAACATTTTGGGGTCCTGACAAAACTGACTATGCGTGTAATATATAAGTATATCATCATCTCCAGTAGATGCGTGAGATGTTTCATATCTCTGATGGTTTGTTGAGATTGTAGCGCATCAGTCACACACCTGAGAAACGGATCTGAATGCTCCAGAGGGAGAGCATTTGTCTTCCTGACCCTCTTCTGTTATCTGGAGGCGCTCTGAAATCGAGGAGCATTCGATCTGAACATGTCCCTCTAGATGGATCTCCAGCTCTCTAATGAGCGTCCCGTTATGAATGGAGCGCCGGCGCACATTTATAACGCTGCGGGCCTGTGTTTGTACTCGCACTCGGGACGGAGGAAGGGAAATATTGTCCATCTCACACTAATGTTCCTGTACCGTCCGCTTTATAACCGAGAGACAGAAGCACTTCAGTGTTTGATGGAATATTTCAGCGGGAAGACGAATGTCCGGGATGGGACGGGACGCACTAAATTGGAAAGAGAATAGATTGAGTCTGAGACGGAAAGTGCTGCGGTATGTTTGTGTGTGTGAGTGTGAGTGTGAGTGTGCATGTGCGTGTGAGTGTGAGTGTGAGTGTGCGTGTGCGTGTGAGTGTGAGTGTGAGTGTGCGTGTGCGTGTGAGTGTGAGTGTGAGTGTGCGTGTGCGTGTGAGTGTGAGTGTGAGTGTGCGTGTGCGTGTGAGTGTGAGTGTGAGTGTGCGTGTGCGTGTGAGTGTGAGTGTGAGTGTGCGTGTGCGTGTGAGTGTGAGTGTGAGTGTGCGTGTGCGTGTGAGTGTGAGTGTGAGTGTGCGTGTGCGTGTGAGTGTGAGTGTGAGTGTGCGTGTGCGTGTGAGTGTGAGTGTGAGTGTGCGTGTGCGTGTGAGTGTGAGTGTGAGTGTGCGTGTGCGTGTGAGTGTGAGTGTGAGTGTGCGTGTGCGTGTGAGTGTGAGTGTGAGTGTGCGTGTGCGTGTGAGTGTGAGTGTGAGTGTGCGTGTGCGTGTGAGTGTGAGTGTGAGTGTGCGTGTGCGTGTGAGTGTGAGTGTGAGTGTGCGTGTGCGTGTGAGTGTGAGTGTGAGTGTGCGTGTGCGTGTGAGTGTGAGTGTGAGTGTGCGTGTGCGTGTGAGTGTGAGTGTGAGTGTGCGTGTGCGTGTGAGTGTGAGTGTGAGTGTGCGTGTGCGTGTGAGTGTGAGTGTGAGTGTGCGTGTGCGTGTGAGTGTGAGTGTGAGTGTGCGTGTGCGTGTGAGTGTGAGTGTGAGTGTGCGTGTGCGTGTGAGTGTGAGTGTGAGTGTGCGTGTGCGTGTGAGTGTGAGTGTGAGTGTGCGTGTGCGTGTGAGTGTGAGTGTGAGTGTGTGTGTGTGTGTGTGTGTGTGTTGTGTTCAGAGGTGTGTTGAGTGTCCTGATGGGATTCGGGTCGTGAAGGTGATCTGGAAGTGGATTCAGCTGAAGCTGCGTTTGATGTTCAGTTTTCAGTCGTGCAGTGTTTGAAATGCAGGTCAAGATGAGGTTTGATCAGCGAGGAGAACCTGTACAGCTCACTTCAGATAAACAAACACACACTTCATTATTTAATAAAGATCATAGAGCAGAATGATTGACTGTTAAGTACAAATAATCACCACTGATTCATCTAAACATGCATTTATTCATCTTCTCACTCTATAATCTCTATGTATGCTTCAAGGCTGTTTTTAATTAATATTTCCAGCTCAGAGTCTGAATATTCAGAAACTATTAAACAGTGATGAGATGTATATGAAAAGAGTTTGGATCTGGAGGCTTTTATCTGATTTAAGATCAATCTAAATAATTATATTTGCATTAAAACACAAACAAGCAATTAACATGAGCTATAAGCAATTAAAACATTAAAATGTAATTAAATTATTTACTACCTCAGTTGTAGATTAAACACATGCTTTATTATTTATTAAGGATCAATAGAGAATAATTATTGTTGACTGTTAATGTACACATAACCACCAATAATTCATCTAAACTAGCATTTGCAGTTTTGCACTGATCTTTTGTAATATGTTTGTATATTTTATATTTTAAAAGCTTGTTTTTAATCTGTTTACTCTTATGATTATCTCATCTATTTTTTTATTATCATCCCTATTTTATATTTTATGGGCAATGGGCTTTAAACTTAAATTTGGATTTGAATTTGATCTTGCTGCATCAAATTGCATTAATTAACTTGCTTTTTTGGTCACTTTATTTTAAGGTCCAATTCTCACTATTAACTCTGACTTTTGCCTCCATAAACTCCTAATTTTCTGCTTATTAATAATCAGTAAAGCGGTTGTTAAGTTTATGTATGGGGTCGGGTTAAGGGGTCTAAAATATGCTCATGCAGAATATGTGCTTTATAAGTAATAATAAACAGCCAATATATTAATAATAGGCATGCTAATAAGCAACTAGTTAAT
>NW_015554164.1:263653-269833 GCF_001515605.1 Sinocyclocheilus anshuiensis
TGGGGTCGGGTTAAGGGGTCTAAAATATGCTCATGCAGAATATGTGCTTTATAAGTAATAATAAACAGCCAATATGCTAGTATAATATGCATGTTAATAAGCAACTAGTTAATAGTGAGAATTGGTGCTTGAAATTGTTAAAGCTTTTTAACCTCCTAGTTACATTGTTCAGTGTGATGTGTGGGAAGATGGCGGCTAAAGATCACACGCACCTGGCAGGGCAGCGTGTGGTTTAAAAAAGCCAACTATTTTCTCAAGATTTGTTTCATCTATACCCTTTTCATCTAATTGGATTTTAATGTCGTACATTTTAGTAATATTGGTACTAACGGTGCAACATCGATATATTAATGAAAACAACGATGGAGTTTTCCCGTTGGTTTTGAGGAGTCAACACGCACTGTTTTCTAAGATCCTAAACAATGGGAATGTAAAGTCGGCTTGTACCCCAGTAACTCGTGAAAAGGTATTATCATCCAACAACGACTCACGGCTGGGATATGTTCAGCTCGCATTAATATTACTCTTGGCTGGTGATATAGTCCTTAATCCAGGTCCTCAACCATCTGGAATAACGGGTCCTGGCTGTGTACAGTCTCCTACGGCACGATCATATAATGGCGACGTCGGCGTGAATATTGACAACAGTTGTCTAATAAATCCGACCACGACTGTTCCACTCCTGTTGTCCCAGGGACTTCAGCTTCAGCTTCCCGTGTCGTGGCTTGGTCTATGTAGTGCGGATTCCTGTGGATTCCTTATCGGGGATGCCGACGCCGGCGGCTTCGGGCCCTGTTTGTGTCGGCCCAGTGGTGCCGACTCTTCTGGGGTTCTCAAACAACGATGCCGCTGGTGTGTCTAATCGTGTAGGTGTTCGTGCGCGGAGTGGACTGGATCCAGTGTATTTGTATGAGGCGCAAGCTGGCTTGCAAAGTGCTGAATCCGTTGGTGGTGAGCGTTTGACACGGTTACCTTCAACACCTATCTGTTCGAACGTACATTTGAACAGATCCATCAAACTTAGGAATCCGGTCATGAAAAGGCATCGATCAACAACATTTTTCCAAAGATTGAATCAAGCTAAAGTTGTCTGGGATGCACGATGTAAAGTGAAAGGATTGTTTGGCGGACATTTAAACATCCGGAGTATGACTCCTAAACGCGAACAACTTGAATATTTACTCTGTAATTCCAATATTTACTTTTTCAAGGATTATCAGAAACGATTGATTGGCGGACATTTAAACATCCGGAGTATGACTCCTAATCGCGAACAACTTGAATATTTACTCTGTAATTCCAATATTGACTTTTTAGGATTATCAGAAACTTGGTTGAATCATTCCTCCTCAGAGTCAGTAGTAAATATGCCTGGATATAATGTTTTTAGAAAAGATCGGGATCAGGGGAAGGGTGGAGGGGTTTTATTGCATTTAAAAAGCATTTTCAAATGCAAACAAATTGAATGGCCAAGTGAATTTGGTCTTTTATTTTAATCTGTATGTATCGTAAACTACATACAGTACATACATACATACATGTAGTACAGTACTACATATCGTAAACTATTTTTATGACCAATTGAAACAACTCGTTAACCATTGCGATCTGAAAAAGGAAGTAATTATCATGGGAGATTTTAATATCAATTGGAATGAAAGTAAGGAAAGAAAAAATTTAATGCAGATCTTTGATTATTTTAATTTTACACAACTGATAGAACAGCCTACTAGAATAACCACTCTGTCTAAAACTAGAATAGATTTATTGTTTACAAATAAACCTGAAAGAATTTTAAAGCATTATAATTTTTTGACAGGATCATAATGAAATTTTCTTTTCAAGAAAACTTACAAAACAACGCTTTTTAAATTCATTTAAAAAGCCTGTTTAGCAGGATATAATCCCTAAATATCAGCAACAAAATCTTGGAATAGCTTTGAAAGAGATAGATTGGAGTGAAGTCCTCCTAAGTGGGGACATAGAGGGAGGATGTGATTATTTTTTGGGAAAAATTAAAGAAGTGTTTGAGTTGTTTACTAGAAGGGGACGGTTAACAAAAAGAAAAGGGAATACACTGCCCTGGGTTAACAATGAATGTAGGAAATTGATAAAGGATAGAGATCAGCTCCTTATTACTGATCGTTATAAATATACTTCTATGAGGAATAAAGTAATCCAGACTTTACGAAAGACCAAAGCCAGTTTTTTTATGGATATAATTGAGGGATCGAAAGGGGATGGGAAACAAATCTGGCAAACTATTAATAAACTAGTTGGAAAACAAAAGAATATGGATAAAAGTTTTGAACTTAAAATTAATAATATTTTAGTAAAAGATCCATTAACTATAGCTACTAATTTTAATACATATTTTTAAAATTCAGTTGACGAAATAACCCAGCTTTTTACCTTAAAATATATTACTTATAGACCTATTAATTGTGCCCAACCTATTTTTCAAATAGAGGAGGTCACCGAATTAGAAGTAGCTAATATTATTGACGCATTAAAAAGCTCTAAAGCAAAGGATGCCTATGGGCTTGATACACATTTTTTTTTAATATAATAAAGATTCCTTAGTAGGCCCAATAACACATATGGTAAATTTGTCCTTTAGGCAAGCAGTTGTTCCATCAGCCTGGAAGGTGGCTACAGTTACTCCAATTTATAAATCTGGAGATAAAACTAATTTGAGTAACTATAGGCCAATTAGTATCCTTCCGATTATATCTAAGGTAGCAGAAAAATGGGTAGCTAAGCTTCTGACTAAGGAGGTTCCACAAGGCTCCATCTTGGGACCAATTTTATTTTCACTTAATATTAATGATTTACCTGGAGTATGTAAAGATGTAAATGTTCAGTTGTATGCAGATGATGTAGTCATTTTTACTCATGCTAATAACTTTGAAAAAGCTTCGATTACTTTGACTTCTGCAATGACCAATGTTCAGGAATGGCTTACCAAATCAGGTTTATTATTGAACACAAAAAAAACTGTGTGTATGATGTTTGCAAAACAGCCAGTAGGGATGACACATTCTAAGGTATTTCTGAGAGGGGAGGAGCTTGAAATTGTTAAAGAGTTTACATCCCTTGGGGTGACTTTGGATTCTGCTTTAACTTTTAAAAGTCATGTGAAAAAGTTGTGTAATATTGTAAAGTTTAATTTAAAGAATTTTAAGTATATTAGGCCATTTTTGACAGTCGGTGCTGCTAGGTTGTATTTATACTCAATGATTTTTTTCTCATATTGAATATTGTTTTAATAGTTGGTCATTTATAAGTGGCACAACTCTAAAGACAATAGAATCATTGTATAAGAAGGCGATAAAAGTGTTAGATAAAAAAAACCCGTCATTTCATTACTGTAATATTCTAAAAAAACAATCTATTGAGTTTTGAAAATGTTAAATTTTTGAAATATGCATGTTTTATTTATAAGGTCTTGAATGGGCTTGCTCCCCCTCCGTTTATCGAATTTATAAAACCGAGGACAGATTGTAGTATTGGGTACTAGGTCTATTATTAGAGGGGACTGTGAGGTGTCATATAGGCGAACATCTTTTGGACAGAAAGTATTATCTGTAATAGGGAGTAAATATTGGAATAGTTTACCGCAGTCAATAAGACAATGTTCTACTTATCATACCTTTAAAGATCATTTCAAAAACTGGCTTATGACGAATCAGTTGTGTAAACATTTTACTTAGAAATTTTAAAATGTCTTTTATGTGCTGTTGTATCTATTTTTGAGTCTGTGTCCTTGTGTGTACCTGCCTAGGGACTGCGGAAGTAAATTAGCAATGGTGCTATAATCCGGCTTGTTTACATTCTGTATTACTACAAATGTTCATTAACATGCATTGTCCCTATCAAATAA
This sequence comes from Sinocyclocheilus anshuiensis, assembly GCF_001515605.1. Classification (NCBI taxonomy): domain Eukaryota; kingdom Metazoa; phylum Chordata; class Actinopteri; order Cypriniformes; family Cyprinidae; genus Sinocyclocheilus; species Sinocyclocheilus anshuiensis. The sequence continues at coordinate 267,537 of NW_015554164.1, forward strand.
ATAAACAATAACAATAACAATGTGATCAAATTAGATGTGTCCTATTAAAACCAGGCATCTGTACCTGACCAACGTCTCGTTTCTATTTCTGATACTCTGCAGCTTTCATTTCACACGGATGTGGAAATTAATTATAATTACGAATATCCTGTGATATTTTCCCCCCATAAATTGCATGTTATATATTTAAATATCTTCTGAAAGCTTGCAACATTTCCGTTCAACATTACATCATTTCACCAATTGACAAAAGAAAAGTTCTTTTTTTTTTAAATGTTGACATGTTGGATTGAAAATAAAGCTAAAAAATGAAACTCTTGCTGGTTTAGTCTCATGATGATGATGCTTCATTTGAACATTTCCTGAGCACTGTGTTTGCTTCGACTGAATTATTATTAATAATTCGATTAGTGACTGATGACCTGACGTGATTCACGGCGCTTCAGCTTGACATTAACATCAGATTCAAAGACTTTCTCTCGTCATGAGCACCTCTTCACCTGCTCAGATTTTTACAGCACTGCTTTCTGTTCCCACACGGTTACCATAGCGATGAACGTCAAGCTCCAGACGTCCTGCATGGTTACAGTCTGCAGTATTGTGTATTTGAAAGCGCACTCGTTAGGGTTCAGGACATTTGACCGTCTGTACGGCTGCAAAACTCCCATTTCGGACTGACTTTGTTACATAATGTACTCAGCCTTACAAAAGTGCTTTATTTTGAAAAAATTAATATTTTTATTTGCCAAGGACACATTAAATTGATCAAAAGTGGCAGTAAAGATGTATAATGTGACAAGATTTCTATTTCAAATAAATGCTGTTCTTTTTAACTTTCTATTCATCTCTGAATCCTGAAAAATAAAATGCATCACGGTTTCCACAAAAATATTGAGCAGCAAATCAGCATATTAGAATGATTTCTGAAGATCATGTGACACTGAAGACTGGAGTAATGATGCTGAAAATACAGCTGCGCATCGCAGAAATAAATTACAGTTTACAGAGATTCACATAGAAAACAGTTATTTTACATTATAATAATATTTCATAATTTTTTACAGTATTTTGATCAAATAAATGCAGCCTTGCTGAGCAGAAGAGACTTCTTTAAAAACTTCTCCTCCCCCACCAGTGACCCCGAGCTCAGGCGTCCTCCCCTCTGCTCCCCGTGACGTTGCCCCCGTCCTCGTGTCCAGCCGCTTCGTGCGCCTCAGCTGGCAGCCCCCGGAGGAGACGCGCGGGACCGTCCTGACCTACGGCGTCTTCTTCTCCGAGGAGGGAATCAACAGGTATGTGTTCACCTGTGGCCGAAACTATATCAGCCTTACATGTTTCAACCAATCACATCCTAATCCATGCTGCATTATGAATATTCAGTTGTAAACACATCAAATGTGTAGTAGAAATGTTTTTTTTAGAAATTGTTGTCCGCTTCAGACTCATTATAACTCAGGTTACTTTATCATGACGTTTTTTACGCTAACAATAGTTTACTACATTACATGAGCTACCAATGAATCATATACAGTGGTGTGAAAAAGTGTTAGCCCCCTTCCTGATTTCTTATTTTGTTGCATGTTTGTCACACTTTAATGTTTCAGATCATCAAACTAATTTAAATATTACACAAAGATAATGCAAATAAATACAAAATGCAAAATAAATGCAGCCTTGCTGAGCAGAAGAGACTTCTTTAAAAACTTTTGACCAGTAGTGTATTAAGTTGATAGAACTGTGGAGTCTTACGGTTGTTGAGCAGCATGTCTGAGCTTGGCTTCATTCGAGTGTTTAATCAGAGTTTGTGAGGAAGCATCGCTTCTGTTTATCACTACAACACCCGCCGTGTGTTTCACTGTGTGTGTGTGTGTCTGTGACTGTGTGAGTGTGTGTGTGTGTTTGAGTGTGAATGTGTCGTGTGACATTGAGAGAATCTCATCAGAACTGTGAAATCACTATCAGCACACACACACACACTGATAAACAGATTCACGGCTCCAGACTGACATGAACGGAGAGTCCAATCTGAGTCCGAATGACAGAATTCATGTTTATTTCATCCCAGTCTGGATCTGATGCTGTCGTGTTCTGTCTGTCATCTCATTCGGACTCACGGCTGCTTGTGTGTGTGTGTGTGTGTGTGTGTGTGTTGATGCTCCGTGTTTTACTGCTGCCTGATCTCTGATGCTGTGATCTTCCTTATCGCTCTCTTTTCTTTTCTTCCTGATGTCTTCTGTTTGTGTGTTTTCTTTCCTTATCTTCTCATTTCATTGCTCATGCTCCTCTCGTTCTGTTGT
>NW_015554164.1:269977-271008 GCF_001515605.1 Sinocyclocheilus anshuiensis
TATATATAATTTGAACATACTCAAAACAATAGTTTACAGAAAATAAGAATTGATTTCAGTTTACATCTTGATATTTTGCAGTTTATGTCATGTATGCTAATATATTATTAGTAATGTTAATTTTTTATTATATATTGGAACCACTGATCTATTGCATTTATTCATCTTATTTGATTAATTTGAATTATTAAAATGAAAAGTTATATCTGTTAACGTTAGTCATTGCATTGTGAGCTGATATGAACAGTTGTGTTTTATTAACTAACATTTACAAAGATTATTAAATGCTACAAAAATGTATTCCTTGTTGTTTCATGCTGGTAAATGCATTATCTAATACAAAAAAATGAGACCTTATTGTAATGTGTTAAATGCTAACATGATTTACTGCATTAGTAAACACAAACTAACAAAAACTGTTTGTGTACAACATTTATTTTTCATGTTTAGTGTTCATTTATAACATTTACCAAGATTAAAACAGTTAAGCTGAGTTGAGAGCATTATTCTCTCATTGATAAATGAAAACATATATACACATAAACAAATAACCAGCAGTCTCAACAGCAACTACATAAACACGGCCATCGGTCCTTTCGCACCGCTTTAGTTCCAGAACTAAATGTACAGTACTAAAGTACTGGGACGATTTTGCGCGAACTATTTCCCAGTACCATTTAAAGGGTTGCATTCGCACCGACAGTGTGTACTAAGAAGTGACATAAGCCGGTCGACAGCGTCGTCATTTGTGTGCGGCGTTCAACAACAGAAACAAAGAAGAACAACATTAACAACAGGAGGATGGAGGACGCTGTGATCGGAGCTGTGTTTTTGTTGTTTCTCGCGGGTTTCACAATAATGGACATGGAAAGTCGACGTATGCGTAAAGCGATTGAAAGAACGGAAGGGAGGACTAAGAATCTCCAACGACAACTGGCAGTGCTACATTTGCTACAAGTGCCTGCACTTCAGCGTCCGTCCATCTATCGCTGTTCTCCATACTTGCGAAATAAGTTGACACAATGTTTACA
>NW_015554164.1:273977-288358 GCF_001515605.1 Sinocyclocheilus anshuiensis
GTCTGACCACGGGGTGAAGGTTTGGCGGCAGGCCGGTGTGACTTGGACCCGGTGAGTGCCGCGTTGCCACGCCCACCTCGGGACTCTGCCATGGAGCCAGTGTTGAAGCGGTATCGTATGAAGCAGCCCCAGTGGCGTGACTTCCTCTGCAGCTGTCATATGCCCCAGGAACCTCTGAAACTGTTTCAGTGGGACCGCCGTCCTGCTCTTGAACATATTCAGGCAGTTCAACACCGACTGAGCACGTCCCTGCTTGAGGCGTGCTGTCTGTTCGACCGAATCCAATTCCATACCGAGAAAAGAGATCCTCTGCGTCGAGTAAAGTTTGCTCTTTTCCCAGTTGACCCGAAGGCCCAACCAGCTGAGGTGTGAGAGTACCAAGTCCCTGTGTTCGCACAAATGATCCTGAGCTGGTATGAGCCAGTCGTCGAAGTAGTTGAGAATGCAAATGCCCTGCTCTCTCAGGAGAACAAGGGCTGCCTCCGCAACTTTCGTGAAGACACAGGGCGACATGGACAGCCCGGAGGGGAGGACCTTGTACTGATATGCTCGTCCTTTGAACGCGAACCGCAGCAATGGTCTGTGGTGTGGAAAGATCGACACATGAAAGTATGCATCCTTCAGGTCGATCACTGCAAACCAATCTCGGGGACGGATGCACCCGAAGATGTGTTTCTGCGTCAACATCTTGAACGGTAACCGGTGAAGGGCCCAGTTCAAGACACACAGGTCCAAGATCGGTCATAACCCACCGCCTTTATTGGGTACAATGAAGTAGGGGCTGTAAAACCCCATCTTCATATCGGCTGGAGGGACCGGCTCTAACGCATCCTTCGCCAGTAGGACTGCGATCTCCGCACGCAAGACAGGAGCATCAGCCGCCTTGACTGATGTGAAGCGGATGCCGCTGAACTTGGGGGGATGCCGGGCGAACTGAATCTCATAGCCGAGTCTGATGGTCCGCAGGAGCCAGCGAGACGGTTTGGGTAGCCAGGCACCCAGACACCGTACAAGCTGGACCAGCTGGACCAGCAGGACCACGGACATACGCGCGGTGGGGCAGTGAGGTGAAATGCAGGGACCCGGTCCGTGGGCGGACCGAAGAGGGGTCTGAGTGTGCGGTGCAACACTTACCTGGTTCCACGGTTTGGCAGAGGGTGCGTGAGTAGGGCCTTTGATGACGCTCTCGAACCGCCCACTGCTGCCTGCTGGTGAGAGAGGAGGATGAGTGTGGTCCGGTGTTAGTCCGTCCGCGACTCTCCATGCCCTCTTGGGACCCAGAGATAGAGAAAACTGCACTCTTGTCGAGATTTTTGGAAAACAGATTCTCTACCTGGCCCTCCTCCAGGGGAGGGAGAGGTGCATTCACCATCCCCCAAAGAGCAGTTCCCTCTCTCTCTGGGTCGCCAGTCCCAGGGCCTCTTGCTCTTCCGCTCACCACCAGGTTTGACGGGGGCCTGGACGGGCGGGGCGACCTGCCTCTTGCTCAAGGCTGCTGCGAATGCGGCATGGGAGCGTGGGAGGATGCAGGGGGCCTCCCTCGGCGACGAGCAGGCTGGGGCGCTGCGGCCGGCGGACGGGTGGAGGCAGCAGCTGCCCGCAGGGGCAGGACGTATCGAATCGCCTCAGTCTGCTCCTGTGCAGCCGAGAACTGCTGGGCCATGTTCTCAACTGCGTCGCTGAAGAGGCCAGTCTGGGACACCGGGACCTTGAGGAACCTAGCTTGTCGGCATCCCTCATGTTGACCGGAGCCAGAGGTGACACTCCTGGACCACAAGTGTGGACATCGCACGACCCAGAGAACTCGTCACTCAGAACGCGAGGTCAGTTGAGGTTCGGAGCTCTTTCAGAACTTCTGGATCGTGACCATCCTTGTGCAGGTCCCTCAGTGCTTTAGCCTGAAGAACCTTCAGTAACGCCGTAGAATGTAAGGCGGAGGCAGCTTCTCCACAGGCCACATAAGCATCATTGGACAGAGCAGACGAGTACCTACAGACCCGGGAGGGGAGGCACGGTTTGCCCTGGGGATAGGCGGTATTAGGACACAACTGCATCACAACCGACCGCTCCACCGGGGGGACCCCCGTATACCCCCTAGCTGCACCACCGTCGAGAGTGGTGAGGGAGGAGGAGTTAGCAGGTCGGTTTCCGGCAGAAAAAGGTGCCATCCACGACCTCGTAAGGCCCTCATGCACCTCTGGGAAGAATGGCACCGGGGTGGGGCGCTGAGAACCAGCACGGGCCACCCCGAAGAACCAATCGTCCAACCCTGAGGGCTCGGGACACGGTGGAGGTCTCCACTCAAGCCGTACCCTCACGGCAGCCCAGGAAAGCGTAGCCATCATTTCCGGATCCGATTCAGGCATTGCTACAGTCCCGTGACTCGTAGTGACCGACTGAAAGGGAACGGTGTCTTATGAAATTAAAAAATTGCCATTAGTTTTCTGTAAGGGGTAGGTTTATATGGGGTTAGATCTCTGCCATAATTCTGCATGCGAAAGATCATATTTTGAGCACACGTAAGTGCATTTTGTACGCGAGTGATCTGAGTTTTGTGGAGAAAATGTTCGTCTCGCAAAGAAAAAGTATTTTGAGTGCACTAAAATCAATTTTGCATGTAAAATAAGTTTTTGGATGTGTGCCGACCATAATAATAATTATGCACACCTGAATATAAGAAATGTTTTACTTCCAGCCTTCATGAATAATTATATATAAATTATAAATGATTAAATACAAGATTAATAGTAGTTATTAAGATTGATATCGTTTGGAATTGGTAAAATGTGCTTGGAAAAAAAGTATGATCAGAATATCAACTTGCATAATAATTATGCATGCACTGTATTTTTCCTCTTCTGCTGTCGTGGTAATGCAAGGAATGTTGTCATAGGTTGTCAAGGCAGCCAATCAGAATTTAGCAGCCTCGTCTCTGATTGGCTAGAATTATGCAATATTGTAACGCTGGGTTGTGTTGATCAAGCGAGCCGTTGGCATTTAGAGAGCACTGAGGGTGGGCATCAGGTGAGCAAGCTAGTGAAACGTTGCATGCGCAAAAGAGAAGGTCTGCACAAATCCAAAAACTTATTTTAAATGCAAAATTTATTTTCGTACGCTCTAAATACTTTCTTCTTTGCGAGACAAACATTTTCTCCACAAAACTCGCGCGCAAAATTGTGGCAGAAATCTAATCCCATAGGTTTAGGTGTAGGGCGATAGAAAATACAGTTTGTACAGTATAAAAACCATTACCCCTATGGAAAGTCCCTGTAAACCACAAATGCAAGTATGTGTGTGTGTGTGTGTTTGACAGGGAGCGCAGCCTGAACGTGACAGGGGCCGAGAGTCTGCAGCTGACGGTCAGTAATCTCCGACCGGAGGCCACGTACTCCTTCAGGGTGGTGGCGTATAACGAGCAAGGGCCCGGAGAGAGTTCAGAGGCCATCCGACTGTCCACGCAACCCGAGCGTAAGAGTCGCCTCCTCTCAACTTGAAATATACAGCAGAACATCTGATATCTGACATCAGTCACACTGAGAGCAATGGAAACTAACTGTGTTTGGTGATTGTGATGATGCAGCAGATCTCTGTAAATGTCTGCAGTGCTGTGCAGATGTTTGAAACATCCCATAATGCTCTAGTTTCCTCCTGAAGTCACACAGAGGAGCAGCGTGAGAGATTTCATTATATTATCACACACACACACTCACATGCACACACACACTCACGCACACACGCACACGCACACATATGCACACGCGCACACACACACACACACACACACACACACACACACTCACAGACTGGAGTTCTTTAACCTTTCTATTGGGCAGTGAGTGCTGTCGAGCCGTCTGACCTTTTCCATCCAGATTCCGGCTCTTCCTCACAAACAGCCTGAAAGACAAACACACTTCATCTCTGAAATATGAATATTATGTAAATGTAAAGCTCATCTGCATACGGACATGTTTCTGTGCGAGCTGCTGATCAGTTATCTCATGTGTTCCAGTGTCTGATCCAGGATTATTATCCTTAACTGAAACCATAAAAAAATCACCACTCATCAAAACAAAATTAATTTACTAAAAATATAAAAAACATAAACTTAATGTCAACATTTCTCATTTTTGTTTAGTTTTAGTTGAAGTTCTAAAATAAAAAATAAATAAACAGAAAAGCTAAAACTTAAAAACTATATAGGCATATTTAAAAGAAAATAAATATAAAATAAAAATGACAAAAACACGCAACAAAAAAATACTAAAACTTTTTATAGTAGTTTTAAAAAATCATAGTTTAAAAAAATTGTTTGTTTGTTTGTTTTTTGTCATTTTTATTAGGGGTTTTTTTTTGTCTATGAAATAATAAATATTTTAGATTTAAAATGTTTTAATAAATATTTATTATTATTTATTATTTCATAGTTTCTTCCCGAAGTTTGTTTGTTTACAAGCACAAAAGATATTCACTGTTACAAAGCATAGATAAAACCATAAAAAAAATCACTACTCGTAAAAAAAAATAAAAACTAGTTTAAGTTGAAGATCTAAAATAAATAAAACTAAATAAACCGAAAAGCTGAAACTTAAAAAATATATAGGCATATATAAAAGAAAAGTGAAGAAAAGAAAAGTAATATAAAATAAAAATGACAAGAACACCCAAAAAAAAATACTAAAACTTGTTACAGCAGTTTTAAAAAGCAAATGAATTTTATTAATGTTTAAATGAGCTTTTATTTTAATATTTTCAGTTTTTATTTTAATTTTAGTTAGTTTTAGTAGTTTTGTTGTTTTTGTTATTTTTTTTGTCTATTTTTTTCCCCCAAGTTTGTTTGTTTTCAAGCACAAAAGGTGTTCACTGTAACAAAGCATAGATGAACACAATGAATACTAATATCAGCAAAATCAAACGAAATATAAAAGTAGAAATAAACTCTCACTCAAATATTGAAATCAGCACAAACACGACGTTTCTGCAGTGCATTCAGACCCATGAAGAGCCTGTGTTTCTCATCTGTCGACGGTGATGTGATCGTTCATTAGTTCTGGTTCCTGGTCCAGTGGAGAACCTGCGGGCAGAAGCTGCGTCTGCGTCGTCCATCCAGGCGTCCTGGGATCCTCCGTCTCACGCCAGCGGCCCGGTCCAGAGCTACCGGCTGCTGTGGACTGAGACCTCCACCGGAAAAGAGCAGGTGAGAGTAACCTGGTTAGTATTATGACAGAAGTCTGACCTGTTTCAAAAAGCATGCTGGATTGGTACAGCTGCTGACGGCCGAGTGCTGTGATTGGTCGGTGATGTCTGTAAGGCGGGGCTTACTGAAGGCTCATTAGCATGTTGTTTTCTGACCGCGGTGTTTCTCCAGAACGTGGAGGTCGTGGGTCAGAGCTATAGGATGGAGGGCCTGAAGAAGTTCACGGAGTATTCGTTACGAGTGCTGGCGGTCAATCGGCACGGTCCTGGCCTCTCCGATAAAGACACGCTCATCACCACGCTCTCAGACGGTAAGACTAGTCAACTCTAGTCAACTCTACTGCTAACCAGCCTCTCATTAACCCCCACACAGCCATAATCACGAGAGGGAGACTGAATTTTCTGTGAGCCACAAGTTCGTGAGTTTGGTTTCAAAAGATGAAAAATGAATAGAAATAAAAACACTAGATAGTAGAATTACAATAGAATATACAACAATTCTTTTACAGCACCTTCATAAATTTATATCTTTATTTATTTTGTAGTTGTAGAGTAACAAAATCTTAAAATATTAATTTTTTTAATGTTTTATTTTTTTATGAATTAGTTTGTATTTTTATATTTTCTGCTTTGTTTTTGTTATTTTCATTGGCTATATAGTTGTTGTTTTTATTAATTGTATTTCAGTTCTAGTTATTTTAGTGCATCAAGTTAAACTAAATGAAAATAAAAAATAGCTGAAATAAATTTCTTTACATTTTTATTTCAAGTAATGAAAATGTTTTTTTACGGTTTTAGTTTTAATTTTACTTTACCCAGATTATTTATATACTATTATAGATTTTTAATTAATATTTTAAATGAGGTTTTATTTTTATATTTTCCAGTTTAGTTAAAGTTTTGCTGATTTTGTTGTTTCATTTAATGAGTTAACTTAGAGTTGAGTTAACTTTATTTCAAGTATCAAAAATGTCTTCTAATGTGGTTTTAGTTTTAGTTAACTATAATAACTCTCTACATTGTCATCTTGCTTGCATCTGACCTCATAATTATGACTTCACAGCTCGTAAATACGAACGTCTCAGAAGGATTTGAGCTCGTCGTGATTCGTCTGTTCCTTCATCACTGAAACACATATTCCAGTCATCTGATTCACGACTGCCATCAGGTCACAACATTCAGGAGATGTTTCCATAAGCCATCCACTTAATCACACACTAATGATGGCTTTGATGTGGCAGTCATATTCAGGCCGTCACATCTGAAGTGTCAATCAATTTCAAGGCGTGTCACTCAACTCTGTCAGACTGACGCGAGACGTTTGAGACACGTTTGATTTGTTTGCATCTCCACTGCATCTCCATGCAAGAAGCAGCCGGGATCTTCCCTCAAATTCAGTTTGAGTCCCCGGAGAGAGAGAGAAAACACACACACGCCTTCCTGATCAGAAAATGAATATATTTATTCATAGTCGCCATCTTGGCTCAATGTGTCACAATGCATTCTGGTACTGGTGCATCAGATTTGTTCAGGAGAAGCTGTGTGCACTTTCGTTTGGATGAAAAAATAAATAAAAAAATAAAAATACAATGTTTTAAAAAAATGTATAAAATAAAATATATTTTAAAATATTAATAACATATAACATAAAATAAAATGTTTTTTTAAATATTAATAAAAGAAAATAAAAATAAAATATTTAAGAAAATGAATAAAAGAAAATATATTGTAAAACATTAATAACATGAAACATAACCTAAAATAAAATGTTTTTAAAAATATTAATAAAATGAAATATAATGTTTAAAAAAAAAATCATAAAATTAAATATATTTTAAAATATTAATAACATATAACATAACATTCTTAACATGCTGCTCAGACCTGCTGCATTCTCCCACTCGCTCTGATCCATTCCCATCATGCACTCCTCTGATTCTTTGTCTCATATTGGCGTGATTTTCTCCAGTTGTCTGTGCGAGCAGCTTAACCCGCGCGTGTCTTTCTCTAATTGGCTGCAGTGTCTTTTTGCATTAGCTTCAGCGCAGCTCTAAGAGGCTGTGGGAATTTATTGCGTGTCAGCTTCCATTAGAGACGCGCAGCAGAATGATTCAAATGAGCCGCTGCTGCTCCTTCCCCATTTCACTGCTTAATTAAAGGCCCTCGTGTCAAGCTAATGAAATTGTGTGATGGCATTCTACACACACACGCGCACACACATATCCATGCACTCACACGTATGCGCGCGTATGCATGCACACACAAACACGCGAGCGCATATGCATGCACACACATTGCAAATCACGTTGAATGGGGGGTGTCGATCGCAAAATCACATGAATACTCATGAACACTCATCACATGCACACATAAACACTCATGAACATGCATATGCATGCACACACACACACACTCACACATGCATGCACACACTCACAAAATTACACATGCATGCATACACAAACACCCATACATGCTTATGCATGCACACACACACACACACACACACACACACACACAGGAACCAGTTGAGTCCTCTGCACAATGTGACTTTGCTGCAGCCTGGAATTGAACTGCTGGGTTGGTCTGGCCAGAGGAGACCTGGCCCCCCGACTGAGCCTGGTTTCTCCCAAGGTTTTTTGTCCGTTCTGTAACCGATGGAGTTTTGGTTCCTCTGGCTTGCTTAGTTGGGGACTCTTAATTTCCAGCGATATCGTTGACTTGATTGCAAAGATACTATTTAAACTGAACTGAGCCGGATGATGACATCACTGAATTCAATGATGAACTGCCTTTAACTGAAAAATGAGTGTTTACTATTGTCATTTTGCATTATTGACACACTATTTTCCTAATTAATGCTGTTCAGTTGCTTTGACACAATCTGTATTGTTAAAAGCGCTATATAAATAAAGATGACTTGACTTGACACACACACTCGCTCACACACACGTATGAGCATGCAGACACACATATATGCATGCACACACACACTCACACACACAGGCATATGCATGCAGGCACACACACATGCATGCACACAATCACACACACATGCATGCAGAGGCGGACAGTAACTAAGTAAATTTACTTGAGTATTGTACTTAAGTACACTTTTTGAGTATCGGAACTTTACTTGAGTATTACTTTTTCTGGGAACTTATGATTTTAACTTCACTACATTTGAAAGACAAACAACAATTCAATAATAAGAAGTTAATATTGTGGTATATATTAGACACAATATTGTCTGATTTTGCTAAATTGTGTGCGTGAAAATATTAGCTATAAAGCCACAGAAGAACTGTTGTGTCCACTCTGTTGAAATGTAGATGAATGGCTACACATAGATGTGTCCAGAGCTGTGTGAGATCACTACCATCCTGCTTTTGTGGGGGTGGGTAGGGGTCACGTAGCAAGGTGTATTTTTATGTACAGTTAAATTAAGTATACTTAGTATTAAGTATTAAGTATTGCAAGTATTACATACAACAATAAAACAGTGCATTGACATAAAAAAGGAAATTTACTTTTGGTACTTAAGTACTTTTAAAAGCAAGTACTTCTGTACTGTTACTTAAGTAAAAATCTGTCTTTACAACTTTTACTTGTAATGGAGTAATATTTGACCAGCAGTATCTACTTTCACTCAAGTAATGGAGTTGAGTACTTTGTCCACCTCTGCATGCATGTATATGTATGGACGCACTCACATCCACACACATATGCATGTGCACGCACACACACACACGTACATGCGCACACTCACACACACACACACACACACACACTCACACATATGCATGTGCACACTCACACACACACACACACACACATGCGTGCGTACATTCACACACACACACACACACACACATGCGTGCGTACATTCACACACACACACACACACACACATGCGTGCGTACATTCACACACACACACACACACACACATGCGTGCGTACATTCACACACACACACACACACACACATGCGTGCGTACATTCACACACACACACACACACACACATGCGTGCGTACATTCACACACACACACACACACACACATGCATGCGCACACTCACACACACACACACACTCACACATATGCATGCGCACACACACACACACACAGTCTTTTGTTTAATCCTGTCTCCAAACTATTAGTCCAAACTCATGCAGCGAGTCCTCAGATAACCTCCTGACCTGCAGAGCATCTCAGATACGGCCTGTTTATCTGAAGCCTCATTGACAGATTGATTGTGTTCCTCTGATGGAAGAACATCCGTCTGCTGCTGTCCCGCTGGAGCGAGATAGATTCCCTAACTTAACTAAACCGGCTAACTATCTCCAGGGCCATTAGGTGACCCGTGGGGCGCATTAGTGTTGATCCTGATGATTGTGGTGTGTGTTTGTGTCCGCAGTGCCCAGCGCTCCACCGCAGAACATCTCACTGGAGGTCGTCTACTCACGGGTGAGCTATGATTCAACTGCATTCACTCAGTATTAATTACGAGGCAAAACACGAGAGACATGGACTCAGCTCTCAGCTCATAGATGTCAGCTCTGTATGGTTGGGTTGAACACACGTGTGCGTTCACATTATGAGGGAGTGTGTGTGTTTATATCAGTCAGGCTCGTATAAACCAGCACTGGAGCAGTCAAACACACGTTATTTTGGCAGAATCTGCAGAGTCTGAACTGTAGAGGATTGGATTGAATTGACTGGATTGACTGCAGCAGGCTCTCAGATGTCTGTAAAGTGAGCAGATCTGTGTAAAACACACGAGGTCAGAAACACTCCTGCACTGATTTCATTTCAGGTTCAGCACACACACGGGTGACAGGATATTACACGCGTGATCATATCATCATGAGGAGCTTGCACTCTATCACACATTCATTAGTATATTTTATTATAATATTATGACATCATAGTAATTAGCCTTTTTAATATTTAAAGAAATTTTCTGTTGTTTTCTAAGAATAATTATTTATAGGAATATTTTAGATTTTTATATTATCAATTCAATTCTTATATATACATTTTAAATTATATTAAATAATTACATCATTATATATATAATGTACTATAATATATAATAATGGTAGTATAGTAGTATAAGTATTTATTAATATATAAAATTAGCTTATTAGTCATTTTTTATAATTGTATTTTAAATATTTATTTTTAAATAAATTTAATAATATTTTAAATTAGCTAATATTTTCATATTGTCAATTTTTTTTTTTGAATTTAGTTTGTTTAATTTATTTTGCTATTTGCTTTTTTGTAATTTTTAATACTTTTTTAAACTCTGTTTCTATTGAACATTATTCATTTTTTTATAATTATATTTTAAATATTTATTTTTAAATACATTTAATAATATTTTGAATTTGCTATTTTCATATTGTCCATTTTTATTTTGAATTTAGTTTAAGTTTTATTAATTTTGTTATTTGCTTTTTTGTCATTTGTATTACTTTTTTTACTAAATTAGTAACTTTAGTAATTCTAATGAAACTTATTTGTGTTCAGTCAGTTACCAATGCAACATTTCTAATTTTAATTTTTTTTATAATTATATTTTAAATATTTATTTTTAAATAAATGTAATAATATTTTAAATTAGCTAATATTTTCATTTTGTCCATTTTTATTTTGAATTTAGTTTGTTTAATTTATTTTGTTATTTGTTTTTTGTCATTTTTATGACTTTTTTTTAAACTCCGTTTCTATTTAACATTTTTTAAATTAGTAACTTTAGTAATTCTACTTAAACTTATTTGTGTTCAGTCAGTTGCCAATGCAACATTTCTAATTTACGTTTTAGAAATGTAATGTTTTCATCTAATATTTATATGTGATTTTAATCAGCTTAATTCCAGGGAATAATGAAGCTGCTCTGAAACAATCAGCAGTGTATAAAGCACTATAGAAATAACGGTGACTTGACTAGTTTTGGTTAACAGGGTTGGTGTAGTGTTATCTTCTCTGGATAACGTGTGTCTCCTCTAGTGTAACACTGTGTTCTCACACTGAAATGAGCTGCTTTGTCTGAGCGGCCCGATAACGGATTGTTTATGTCAGGAAATTGGGTTTCATTGTGTGCCGCGGCGCTTCTGCCCATCCAGAGACCAACAAAAGAGCCCAGAATGCATTGTGTCCGTCTGTCGCTCTGCAGAATGATGATTGTGACGTCAGATTGAGCAGCAGCCCGTCTCTATCACACATCAGCTCAGCTAAATCATCAGCAGTGTGTTCAGGGTCGTGCAGCTGCGACTCTGACGCTAATGATTCTCTCTGATATTCTTAAGAATTAAATATGAATGCAAAGGCAATGTGAGACTGAGACATTTGGTGTGAATCCACAACTATATTTCACAAAACTTGCTCTTTTCTTGCCGGCAGAGCCACAGCGATGCATCATGTTCAGCAGGGTCATTTCCAGACGGAAACATTTTCATTTTTCACTGGAAAATTAAACTGTCTATTTGTGCATCATTTGCTGCGCTGCCAGTGGTTATTAATGTGTGAATCAGACGGATGGCCTCTATAAACGAATACAGCCGGCGAGAAAGAGGGCAGGTCAGAGAGCCGCGGGACGCTGCAACAGTGACAGCATCTTAAATATTTATCGATTTCATGAGTCGTTAACTCGCTTTTCTTTCCATTAGGATTCAGTCAAGAGGCTTGTTTCGTCTGATGAATCAGAGTGATGTGGAATATGAAGTCTAGCAGATTAATTATGTGCTTCAAAACAGAGGAGAGAAAGTGGATGACAGTGTGATAAAATACTAAGACAATATAAAGAGTTGACTTTATGATATTTATTATTAAAAGACATTTTATTTTTAAGATGTATGCATATCGTGAAATATCAAAACTGTATGTGTGTACATATATACATAGTTACATACATTCATATATATATATATATATATATACTACATAAGAAAAACTTCAGAATTGTGAGATATAAACTAAGGATTGCGATAAAAACTCAGCTCTAAAAATAAAAACAATTCCAAGAAAAAGCACCAGAATTGCAAGATATAACAAGACAAATTTAGAATTGTGATACAAACTCGCAATTCTAAAAATAATGACAGAACTGCGACATATAAAGTTAGAATTGCGAGATAAACTCGCAATTCCAAGAAAAACGTCTGAATGGCAAGATATAAACTCAGATAGAATTGCAAAATATAAAAGTCAGAATTTGCTAGAAACTGTGATATAAACTCACAATTGTAAGAAAAACATCTGAATTGCAAGAAAAAATAAAAACAGAATTGTGATATATAAAGTCAGAATTGCAATATAAACTCGCAGTTCTAAGATAAAACATCAGAATTGAGATATAAAGTCAGAATTGCAATATAAACTCGCAGTTAAAACATCAGAATTGAGATATGAAGTCAGAATTGCGAGATATAAACTTAAAATTGCGATAAACACTCAACTCTAAAAATGAAAACAATTCCAAGAAAAAACACCCGAATTGCGAGATATAAACTTAGAATTGTGAGACAAACTTAGAATTTAAAAAAATGACAGAACTATGACATATAAAGTCAGAATTGCGATTTAAACTCGCAATTCCAAGAAAAACGTCTGAATTGCAATACAAAGTCACAATTAAAAAAAAAAAAACGATAGAACTGCAATATATAAAGTCAGAATTGCGAGATACTGTCATATAAACTCACAATTCTAAAAAAACGTCTGAAATGGAATATATAAACTCAGAATTGCGATAAAAATGTGCAATTCTAAAAAAAAACAGAATTGAGATATAAAGTCAGAATTGCAATATAAACTCGCAGTTAAAACATCAGAATTGAGATATGAAGTCAGAATTGTGAGATATAAACTTAAAATTGCGATACAAACTCAACTCTAAAAATAAAAACAATTCCAAGAAAAAGCAGCCGAATTGCGAGATATAAACTTAGAATTGTGGGACAAACTTAGAATTTAAAAAAATGACAGAACTATGACATATAAAGTCAGAATTGCGATTTAAACTCGCAATTCCAAGAAAAACGTCTGAATTGCAATACAAAGTCACAATTAAAAAAAAAAAAACGATAGAACTGCAATATATAAAGTCAGAATTGCAATATAAACTCGCAGTTCTAAGAAAAAAAATGACAGAACTATGACATATAAAGTCAGAATTGCGATTTAAACTCGCAATTCCAAGAAAAACGTCTGAATTGCAATACAAAGTCACAATTAAAAAAAAAAAAACGATAGAACTGCAATATATAAAGTCAGAATTGCGAGATACTGTCATATAAACTCACAATTCTAAAAAAACGTCTGAAATGGAATATATAAACTCAGAATTGCGATAAAAATGTGCAATTCTAAAAAAAAACAGAATTGAGATATAAAGTCAGAATTGCAATATAAACTCGCAGTTAAAACATCAGAATTGAGATATGAAGTCAGAATTGTGAGATATAAACTTAAAATTGCGATACAAACTCAACTCTAAAAATAAAAACAATTCCAAGAAAAAGCAGCCGAATTGCGAGATATAAACTTAGAATTGTGGGACAAACTTAGAATTTAAAAAAATGACAGAACTATGACATATAAAGTCAGAATTGCGATTTAAACTCGCAATTCCAAGAAAAACGTCTGAATTGCAATACAAAGTCACAATAAAAAAAAAACGATAGAACTGCAATATATAAAGTCAGAATTGCAATATAAACTCGCAGTTCTAAGAAAAAACATCAGAATAGCGATATAAAGTCAGATTTGCGAGATACTGTGATATAAACTCGCAATTCTAAGAAAAATGTCAGAATTGCAAAATATAAACTCAGAATTGCAACAAAAACTCGCAATTCTAAAAAAAACAACAGAATTGCGATATGAAGTCAGAATTGCGAGATATAAACTTAAAATTGCGATAACCTGTGATTCTAAGAAAATACAACAGAATTGTGAGATACAATGTCAGAATTGCGATATACGCTCACAATAATGTGGAAAACTGTCATAATTGTGAGATATAAACTAATTCCAAGAAAAAAAAGTCAAAATTCTGGGTTTACATCTCGCAATTTTCAGGGAAAAAAAAAATCAGATCACAAAAGGCGGAATTATCTTTTTATTTTATTTTATATTTTATTTTATTTTATTTTATTTTATTTTATTTTATTTTTTAT
>NW_015554164.1:288534-290525 GCF_001515605.1 Sinocyclocheilus anshuiensis
TTCACGACAGAAACGCGCTTCCACATGTGTGGGATGTGAACTTTCTTCTCTCTGTCACACAGCTGATGGAGGAGTGTTAATAAAGCAGCTCCGCTCTTCTGCTTTCTGATGCTCTGAGCTCTTATTAGCTGTTTCTGTCATCTGTCTGGATCTCATCAGGATAGACGTCATATTTCATCTGATGTGAATGAAATGAGTCTGTAGGGACTGAAATAGAGTTCGTTCAGTGAGTTGATCTGCTGTGTGTCTTCATTTGAGCTTCAGCAGGAAGGTCACGAGGGTCAGAAACATACAAATATGCAACAGTGTTATTGTAGCATTATTTATATACTATTTGAGTTATTTATTAATGTTTTAAATGAGCTTGTATTTTTAATGTTAGAATTTTTTCAATGTAAGTTTTATTGTGAGCTTTTGTCATTTTTATTAGTTTTTGTTTTTTATACCTTTAATTTTATTTTATTTCCGTTTTCAGTTTTAGCTTTAATAATTTTAGTAGTTCAACAAGACAACATTCCTTATTTTCATTTAGGTTTGGTTTTCATGCAATATTTATATTTTATTCTATTTCAGCTTTATTTCTGTTTAGTAATTTTGTAATGTGCTTTTGTCATTTTTATTACTTTTTTATTTTTATATAGCTTTAAATACATTTTATTTCAGTTATAGTATTCATAATTGTAGTACTTCAACTTATTTTATTTTAGTTAGTTGCCAAGGTCACATTTCTTATTTTCATCTAATATTTGTTTTATTTTATTCCAACTTACATTTTATTTTATTTGATAATTTTGAAATGAGATTTTTTATATATATATATATATATATATATATAATTTTAATACTTCCTCATATTTCAGTTAGTCAAGGCAACATTTCTTATTTATATTTGTTTCTTTTTTTAAACAATATCTATATTTTATTTTATTTAGTAATTTTTTAATGTGCATTTGTCATTTTTATTCTTTTTTTATTTTATTTTTTTTATATAAAGCTTAATTTCTATTTTATTTCAGGTGTATTTATTTTAGTTCAGTTAGTTGCCAAGGCCACATTTCTTATTTTTAAGTAAGTTTTGCATCTAATATTTATATTTAAATTTTATTTCAGCTTTATTTCTATTACCAAATATAGTTTTAGCTAACAATAACAATACAGATATGCAAACACAGATGAGAATGCATTACTAACACTCACTCAGTAAGACTCTCTCCAAACTGTAGGACTGAAGGATATAAACCACACGTGCATTGATTTCATTGATGAATTACACTGACGACAAACTACAGTATATGTCTGTTACTCATTCATTTCAGATTTATAATATTGCATCAACCCACACACACACTTTGCCCTACACCAACCCCACCCCTAAACCTACCCCTCACAGGAAACTTTCTGCATTTTTAGATTTTCAAAAAACTTCATTCTGTGTGATTTATTAGCTTGTTTACCCGTGGGGACCTCAATTTAGGTCCCCACCGTGACACGAGTCCCCATGAGTCTGTGTGTATTCAGGTTTAAGTCCCCACCAGGATAGAAAAACAGGTGCACACACACACACACACACAGAGATCCGCACAGCAACACATTGTTCTGAGTTGATTCTCGCTGTTTAACACGGGATAATTAACACCATGATGGGGCCAAAATGACGATCCTGAACTACTGCCATAATCACACACACACACACACACACACTCACTCACACACACACACACACACACACACACACACACACACACACACACACACACTCACACACACATGGGATGGACTTTTCGCGTTGGCAGCAGTGCGGTGTGAATTTTAATTGCTTTATTTGCATGTTAACGGGCAGATGGCACAAGCACAGTCTCACTGAGCCACCGAGTGTGTGATGGCATTCCTGCGCCGTGCAGTTTATATCTGTTTCAGGGCCATTTGTGAAGGTTAATGAATCTGTGTTTGGGAGTTCTGCTTTGGATAGAGAGAGAGAGAGAGAGAGAGAG
>NW_015554164.1:290991-297191 GCF_001515605.1 Sinocyclocheilus anshuiensis
AAGCATATAATGCTATTCTAGGGAATTGTGTGCTTCTAATTTTATACCAATAGTTTGGACAGGACCCTTTTCTATTCTAACACAACAATGCCTCTGTGTATAAGGCAAGGTTAAAAAAAAGATTGATCGAGTCAGTGTGGAAGAACTTCTGGTCTACAGAAAGCCAAGTCCTAATCCCAGCTGAACACCTCTGCTGTGACTTTAAATGCAGACCTTCAGCCAAAAACTCATCACCAAACACCAATGACTTGTACATATGGACAAATGTATTGGGACTCCCCCGTCTTTAGAACAGAAAAAGGCATTTCCAAAACTGTGGCATCAAAGATGGAAACATAATTCATGTATTTAAAAATTGTATTTCCATCTTTGTTGCCACAGTTTTGGAAGTGTCTAAAATGATTGTACGCATATGTACAAGTCATTGGTGTTGTGTATGTTTGGTGCGGTAGGGGGCCCAACCTCATATTCTTTCATAGGGCCCAAAATTGCTAGCGGCGCCCCTGACCCTGTCAAATCAATGCATTTCTTCCTCTTCTTTACTGAACAATTAAATGCCTTTTCCTGCATAATTAATAAGCATCCATGCAGAATACAGATGGCTGGAAAGGTCTGAATGCTGAATGGCATGAGTGGAAGCAGCAGCAGTTAACATGTGTTTAAGAAATGAATGCTTTTATTCATGAAAGATGAAAGAAATTGATCAAAAGTGACAGTAAAGACATGTATGATGTTACAAAAGATTTATATTTCAAATAAATGCTGTCCTTTTGAAATTTTTATACATCAAGAAATCCTGAACAGGGTTATTATAATTAACTAAATCCATTAAATCCATAAAAAACATTTTTTTTTTTGTTACTTGAAATAAATTCAACTTTTAAAAAAAAACAGAATAAACAGAATAAAATGAGGTTTGGGGTCGGGTTAGTTATCTAGATATTTCAGCTAGTTTTCAAGCCAACATTTCTCATTTTCTTTTAGTTTAACTTGATGTAATAAAATAACTAAAACTAAATGGTATATTAAAAAAAATATAATAACAACCATATAGATATGTTTTAAAAAAAACTAGTAAAAATGACAATCACACAAAAAATACTAAATTACTTCAATTATAAGTAATAAAACAGAAAATATAAAAATATTTATTTATGAATATTTATTTGATACATATACATATTAAATATTTTAAATGTCTGTATTGCCACTTTTGATCCATTTGTTGCATCCTTGCAGAATGAAACTGTTCATTTATTTTTCTTTCATTTTTTTTTGTACTGTCTTTTGAATGGTAATGTATCACAGTTTCCACAAAAATATTGTGCAGGACAACTGTTTTCAACATTGATAATATTCAGAAATGTTTCTTGAGCAGCAAATCAGCATATTAGAATGATTTCTGAAGATCATGTGACACTGAAGACGCTGAAAATTCCGCTTTGATCACAGCAATAAATTAAATTTTAACAGATATTCACACAGGAATCAGCTTTTTGAAATTCTAATAATATTTCACAATTTTTATATAGAGCCTTGATAAGCAGAAGAGATTTCAAACATTAAAAAATTACCGTCCCTAATATTTGAACAGGTGTGTGTGTGTGTGTGTGTGTGTGATTGGTCATATTGTGTGTTCATTTGTAATTTAGCATTGAACAGAACAGATATTCCCTGCGCTCTAGCTGATAAACCGATGTGCCGATGTTTAGATGATCTCTGTGTTTGTCTCAGAGCATTAAGGTGAGCTGGCAGCCGCCGCCTGCAAACACGCAGAACGGATTCATCACCGGATACAAGATTCGCCATCGCAAAACGGGCCGACGGGGCGAACAGGAGGCCATCGAACCCAACAACCTCTGGTACCTGTTCACCGGTGAGTGTGAGACACTTGTGCTTTCCATCAGGTGCAGCCGAACTCCTGCCAGATTCACGTGTTTCTCCTGCGTCGCACTCCTCTGCACGCTTTGTTTCTCTATGCATGCTAAAGAAGTCGACGCATCACGCCGGATTTGTCGTCCTCCGGGGCTTTGGGAGCGTAGATGCGTGTTTGCTTGAATAGGATTTCTGAATTTTTGGGAAAATCGTATTCATTTCCATTGTTCCCTTGATGGAAATCTCGCTAAGTTGCTATTTCCGAAGGGATTGATTTCACAGTGCTGCTGGAGTGTTTTATGCTAATTCCCCACACTATTCAGGGATGACAGCACCCTGCTATCATAATTGCTTTTTTTTTATCTTTACACATGATGGAAATGCATCCTGATCTGTTTAGATGAGGTTTGGAGACCTTGTTTACCTCATCGCCTCGACTGATTGCTGTTTACTAATTAGAATCGCAAATAATAATCGCACACACACACACTCGTGCATGTTATTTTCTTCTCCTCTGACTCTGGCTCTTTGTTTATTGTCTGACAGGACTGGAGAAAGCTGACCCTGTCAAATCAATGCATTTCTTCCTCTTCTTTACTGAACAATTAAATGCCTTTTCCTGCATAATTAATAAGCATCCATGCAGAATACAGATGGCTGGAAAGGTCTGAATGGCAATAAAAATGAGTGGAAGCAGCAGCAGTTAACATGTGTTTAAGAAATGAATGCTTTTATTCATGAAAGACACATTAAATTGATCAAAAGTGACAGTAAAGACATGTATGATGTTACAAAAGATTTATATTTCAAATAAATGCTGTCCTTTTGAAATTTTTATACATCAAGAAATCCTGAACAGGGTTATTATAATTAACTAAATCCATAAAAACCATTAAAAACATTTTTTTTTTTGTTACTTGAAATAAATTCAACTTTTAAAAAAAAACAGAATAAAATGAAATGAAATAGGTTTGGGGTCGGGTTAGTTATCTAGATATTTCAGCTAGTTTTCAAGCCAACATTTCTCATTTTCTTTTAGTTTAACTTGATGTAATAAAATAACTAAAACTAAATGGTATATTAAAAAAAATATAATAACAACTATATAGATATGTTTAAAAAAAAACTAGTAAAAATGACAATCACACAAAAAATACTAAATTACTTCAATTATAAGTAATAAAACAGAAAATATAAAAATATTTATTTATGAATATTTATTTGATACATATACATATTAAATATTTTAAATGTCTGTATTGCCACTTTTGATCCATTTGTTGCATCCTTGCAGAATGAAACTGTTCATTTATTTTTCTTTCATTTTTTTTTGTACTGTCTTTTGAATGGTAATGTATCACAGTTTCCACAAAAATATTGTGCAGGACAACTGTTTTCAACATTGATAATATTCAGAAATGTTTCTTGAGCAGCAAATCAGCATATTAGAATGATTTCTGAAGATCATGTGACACTGAAGACGCTGAAAATTCCGCTTTGATCACAGCAATAAATTAAATTTTAACAGATATTCACACAGGAATCAGCTTTTTGAAATTCTAATAATATTTCACAATTTTTATATAGAGCCTTGATAAGCAGAAGAGATTTCAAACATTAAAAAATTACCGTCCCTAATATTTGAACAGGTGTGTGTGTGTGTGTGTGTGTGTGATTGGTCATATTGTGTGTTCATTTGTAATTTAGCATTGAACAGAACAGATATTCCCTGCGCTCTAGCTGATAAACCGATGTGCCGATGTTTAGATGATCTCTGTGTTTGTCTCAGAGCATTAAGGTGAGCTGGCAGCCGCCGCCTGCAAACACGCAGAACGGATTCATCACCGGATACAAGATTCGCCATCGCAAAACGGGCCGACGGGGCGAACAGGAGGCCATCGAACCCAACAACCTCTGGTACCTGTTCACCGGTGAGTGTGAGACACTTGTGCTTTCCATCAGGTGCAGCCGAACTCCTGCCAGATTCACGTGTTTCTCCTGCGTCGCACTCCTCTGCACGCTTTGTTTCTCTATGCATGCTAAAGAAGTCGACGCATCACGCCGGATTTGTCGTCCTCCGGGGCTTTGGGAGCATAGATGCGTGTTTGCTTGAATAGGATTTCTGAATTTTTGGGAAAATCGTATTCATTTCCATTGTTCCCTTGATGGAAATCTCGCTAAGTTGCTATTTCCGAAGGGATTGATTTCACAGTGCTGCTGGAGTGTTTTATGCTAATTCCCCACACTATTCAGGGATGACAGCACCCTGCTATCATAATTGCTTTTTTTTTATCTTTACACATGATGGAAATGCATCCTGATCTGTTTAGATGAGGTTTGGAGACCTTGTTTACCTCATCGCCTCGACTGATTGCTGTTTACTAATTAGAATCGCAAATAATAATCGCACACACACACACTCGTGCATGTTATTTTCTTCTCCTCTGACTCTGGCTCTTTGTTTATTGTCTGACAGGACTGGAGAAAGGCAGCCAGTACAGCTTCCAGGTGGCAGCCATGACGGTCAATGGCACGGGGCCCAGCAGCGAGTGGCACACGGCCGAGACACCGGAGAACGACCTGGACGGTGAATAGGACTGCAGACGCACACTGCGGCACAATTTCCTGTTTAGGGAAGCTTGAACCAGTCTGGGGTGGTCAGGCCGGTCTGTTGATGGTTTTCGAGGGGTTCAGCACTTACTACGTGAAACTTTCAAACCTTCGTGAATCATTTGTTCAGAACCAGTGATTCAGAGCACGTATCAAACCGCCAGAGTCACGTGATTTCAGTAAACAAGGCTCTCTTTCAAAAAGTATCTGTCTATCTATCTATCTATCTCTGTCTGTCTGTCTGTCTGTCTGTCTCTCTATCTATCAGGCTTAAACCAGTCTGGGGTGGTCAGGCCGGTCTGTTGATGGTTTTCGAGGGGTTCAGCACTTGCTACGTGAAACTTTCAAACCTTCGTGAATCATTTGTTCAGAACCAGTGATTCAGAGCACGTATCAAACCACCAGAGTCACGTGATTTCAGTAAACAAGGCTTTGTTACGTCAAAACTTTAAAAAATTATCACTATTGACCTTTGAACCAGTGTCTGCATGGACTTTACCTGATCTCGGATCAGTTTTATAAATTTGCAAACATTTTAATGACACATTTGTGTAATAAAAAGAAAGAGTTATAGTTAATAGACTCTTATTGGCCTGATTAACCAAACTCCCCATAAACGAACAAAACAAGCTCTGCAAATGAAGAAAAAACACATTTAATAATATAAGATGATTTATTAATTGCACTTTTTATGCGTGTCTAGGCTGAGTTTTTGTTGCATTTACTGAAGCATTCTGACCAGAGTGTGGCCTTTCAAGTGCTTTGAAACAGTGAATCATTTTGTGAATCAGTTGATTCAGAGTTTTAAAAAGTTTAGTTTATCCCATCACTACTAGTAAGGACCGTGTTTACTAAACACTTATTCAGTTATGATTATTCAATGCCCTGAAATGGGGAATGTCTAGTGAGCAAACGTTTCAGAGCTTCATGTAACCGGCCCACAAATGTCCGATTCCCTGGGTAGTGTGCTTACTGCTGAAGTAGTGTGCAGATTGAGACACAGCCACAGGCTACAAGAGGAGGTGATAAGAGGAAACAGTTTAAGCAGAGAATCGATGCGTCTGGCTTCAGTGTGTCTGAGGTTAGTGTGTTTGCCAGCGCAATGAAAGTTAAAAGCACATATCATTCAGCATATAACAGATGAAGATGTAGTTGACATTTACATTATCTTTCAACTTGACGCAGAGCACCGGCATCGTCTGTTCTAATGGAGCGCTTTGAAGACATCGTCGGGCGTGAAAATGTCACCTTTGAACACGGCTTGTTGCTGTGTGCAGATCAAACGTGTGGCGTGAGGTTTGATTGGCACCTGCTTGAGCTTCACTCTAGTTTGCTGCTTTGAGAGAGTCATTAATCAGAGACGCTCTGTGCCTGAGGGAGAGAAGCTTACGAGAGCGAGAGAACACCGGCGGAGTGTCGAGCTTCATAAACGCTGGCGGGGTCCAGGCTTTCTGCTCTTAGACAAGAGGAGAGTCAACAAAAGGATTTTCAAACCAAAAAACGCCAGAATAGAAATAGAAGTTTAAATATGATGCATGTGGAGGAAGAGACACAGGGCAGTCAGAGGACAGAGAGCAATTAGAGCAATTAGAGAGTTCAACTCAAGAATCACTGGGAACTCAACACACTGAATTTATCAACCCATCCATCTATCTATCTATCTATCTATCTATCTATCTATCTATCTATATATCTATCTATCTATCAATCTGCAC
>NW_015554164.1:297420-302315 GCF_001515605.1 Sinocyclocheilus anshuiensis
CCATCCATCTATCTATCTATCTATCTATCTATCTATCTATCTATCTATATATCTATCTATCTATCATCTATCTATCTGTTGTTTGTTCATTCTGTCTTTCTGTTGTTTGTTCGTTCGTTTGTTCGTTCGTTCATTCATTCTGTTTGTCATTCATTTGTTCTTTCATTTGTTTGTTTGTTTGATCGTTTGTTCTGTGTCTGTCTTTCTATCAATTATTTGTTCATTCATTCATTCATTCTGCCTATCTGTCATTCTGTCGTTCTGTTCTGTTCTGTTCTTTCATTTGTTTGTTTGTTCGATCGTTCATTCTGTCTGTCTATCTTCATTTGTTCTTTCATTTGTTTGTTAGTCTGTTGTTCGTTCATTCGTTCAATCGTTCTCTCTGTCTTTCTATCTATCTGTTATTCATTCGTTCGTTCTGTCGTTCTTTTCTTTGTTCGTTCATTCGTTCGCTCTGTCTGTTGTTCGTTTGTTCTTTCATTTGTTTGTTGGTTGGTTGATCGTTCGTTTGATCATTTGTGCTGTCTGTCTATCTATCTCTCTGTCTGTCTGTTGTTCATTTGTTCTTTCGTTTGTTTGTTTGTTCGATTGTTCATTCTGTCATTCTGCCTGTCTATCGTTCGTTTGTTCTTTCGTTTGTTTGTTTGTCTGTTCTACCTGTCTGTTGGTCATTCGTTCGCTCAGTTGTTCTGTCTATCTGTCATTCATTAGTTCAGTCAGTTGTTCTTTTGTTTGTTCGTTCGCTTTGCCTGTCTGTTGGTTGTTCATTCGTTCAATCGTTCTGTCTATCTGTCATTCATTAGTTCAGTCAGTTGTTCTTTTGTTTGTTCGTTCGCTTTGCCTGTCTGTTGGTTGTTCATTCGTTCAATCGTTCTGTCTATCTGTCATTCATTAGTTCAGTCAGTTGTTCTTTTGTTTGTTCGTTCGCTTTGCCTGTCTGTTGGTTGTTCATTCGTTCAATCGTTCTGTCTATCTGTCATTCATTCGTTCGTTCTGTCGTTCTTTTGTTTGTTCGTTCTTTCGTTCATTCTGTCTGTCTGTCGTTCATTTGTTCGTTCGTTCTCTCTGTCTGTCTATCGTTCATTTTTTCTTTCCTTTGTTTGTTTGTTCTCTCTGTCTGTCTGTCTATCATTTGTTTGTTCATTTGTTCTGTCTTTCTGTCTGTCTATCTATCATTCTGTCTGTCTGTCTGTCTGTCTCAAGTCAGCATTCAAAGTTTTGCTTTTGTAGTTAAAAATTATTAATTTTATGTGAATTTTCAAGAATTCATTCTACTTCATACTAATTCTGTTTTCTACCACATTTTTAAGTCATTCTGGGTTGATTTCTCAGGCAGCAGTGATTCCAGGCACCTGTTGAACCCAGCTGAGCAATGACCTCGCTTTAATTTTGTCCCTTTCTCTCGTCTATAGAAACTCAAGTTCCCAACCAGCCGAGCTCTCTGCACGTGCGTCCGCTGCCCAACAGCATCATCATGAGCTGGACTCCGCCGCTGAACCCCAACATCCTCGTGCGCGGCTACATCATCGGCTACGGAGTGGGCAGCCCAGCAATAAACAAGAAAATAAAAGTATTAATGTTGCAAAATTCATCAATTATGAAACAAACTCAAGCTCTTACAAGACAGTATTGTCATTATTCAGCTCAATTCAGTTCAATAACAGTGCCAATGTTGCAAAATTGATTAATTATATGAAATTATAATTAGGGCTGTCAAGCGATTAATTACATGATGTGTCAATTAATTAAATTGATTGCACATCAATTTTGGCTGAGAAATTACCCCCCAGAAGATAATTTAAAGCCATTATTGTGTTAGACGAGAAAAGCATTGGATAGATATAACAATAAAAGTTTTGGAAATAAATATTTAGATTCAACATTTGATAAATAATGATAATAAAGCAGTATCAATGGTATTAAAAAAATTATCTTGAAATATGAAATGATTTTTAAAAAGGTGGCGGCAAGTCACAGTTTTTAATGATTGAGTCATTGAATCATTCATTCAACCGATTTGTTCAAACAGCCAATTCATTCATAAAAAAGCAAGTGATTCCTTATGAATGAGTCACTGAATCATTGACTCACTCAATTTGTTCAAATGGCCGATTCATTCAGAAACAATTCAAGTGACTCTTTGTGAATGAGTCACTGAATCATTGACTCACTCGATTTGTTCAAAACTGTGGATTCATTCAGTAGCGAATCACCGCTGTGTGTTGACTTTGATCGGAACGGTTTTCATTTGCGAAATTGAGCAAAAACTGACAATACTGTGTCTAAAATGTAACACAATATTAACTTGTTTACTGAACTATTAAATCAAAATCACATTAGTAATGGTGCAGATGTTGGGGAAAAGCAGCACTCTTGCTGGTGTGATATTGCTAAACTATACCATATGATATAAATATAAGAGGGTGATTTATTTTTTTTGCTCATATCTTGAATTCTAGGCTCATTGAACTGCATTCTAATCGACTTCAGTGTAAGATGACGGACAGATCTAGACGGGGTGCAACGTTAATGCATTAATCACTTTAACACAGTATTTTTTTCTGTAATTAATCACACCAAATTAATAATAATAGATGAATGTCACACTCGCCTCTATATAATGAACCGGTCTGTGGAGTGCTGTAGCTTTAAGACCTTTAACGCGTGTGAGACAGAGCATGTTAATAACTGCTGTAAACGGCCTCGTCTCCAGCTCTTCAGAACAGAATCAAGTCAGGTTTTTGTGTTTGTGTGTGTTTGCAGAGCCCAGCTCTCATTACGTCATCTCTCTGAAGGCCTTCAATAACGCGGGTGAAGGAGTTCCTCTGTACGAGAGCGCCGTCACC
The DNA here is from genome assembly GCF_001515605.1 of Sinocyclocheilus anshuiensis. Taxonomy (NCBI): domain Eukaryota; kingdom Metazoa; phylum Chordata; class Actinopteri; order Cypriniformes; family Cyprinidae; genus Sinocyclocheilus; species Sinocyclocheilus anshuiensis. The sequence goes on from NW_015554164.1 coordinate 300,267, forward strand.
AGATCCATGATCCATGTCTCGCCGGAGCATCTCACGTCTGTTTAGATCATTTCAGAGCTTTCAAATTATGAAATGAACAATGAACATATTACAAGATGGAAACTGAATCAGTGTGGTTGGTGACACATGAATCATTGAATCGTGAGACTGAGTTTTAAATGCAACTGAACAGTTTGAACTGATTCAGTGATTCAAATGAATGGCAGCTGTACATTTGAATCATTTCAGACTCTCTAGAGAGTTACAGACTCACCAGCCGTGAGACGCTGCTTCATTTTCTATCGTGCACAGAGACAGTCTCTGTTTTTAAAGCTTGTTGACGTGGAGAAACGCAGCGTCTTTCGTCATCATTGTGCTTCTGGTCTGAAAGCATCTGCAGCTACAGCCTTAACAGAAACCAAACTAAATCAAACATTTCTCTCGACTTTGACCGTTATGGCTATTTTTCTGAAGTGCATTCTGGGATTGTCTTCTCTGCAAGAATCAGGGTTATTAACATTAACTAAAACTATATATATATATATATATACACACACACAAACACATATATAAAGCCTTTTTCATTACTTGAAATAAATATAAAGTGAAATATTATGTATTATTTTATAATATATAATATAAATATTATAATAACCTGATGTACTAAAATAAGTTAAAACTGAAATAAAAATTGTAATAGAAAAAATCAAAAACTAATAAAAATGAGATAAACACACAGCAACATTACTAAAACTTTAAGTAGAATTAAATAAAAACAGAATATATAAAAATAAAATGTAATTCAAAATATAAAAAACTAGAAATAAAAATAAAATAAAATGAATGGAAACTAAATAGATATTTTAATTTTTGAAAAATTCTCAAAACCTACTGGAAATGCCAAAAACACTCAAATTAAAATGAGCATAAACTAAAATTAAAATTAAAACAGAATATATAAAAATAAAAACTAATTAAAAAAATAAAAAGCTATAAATAGAACAAAAATTAAATTAAATTAAAATGAATAGAAACTATATAGATATTTTATTTTTTTTTTTAAATTCAAAAACTACTGGAAATGCCAAAAACACTAAAATAAAAATTTAAATGAAAACAGAAAACTGATTCAAAATATCAATTAAAACTATAATTGTATCTCAGTTATACTGAAATACCACTGCCAAGTATAGTGTGGTATTTTTATTAGAAAGCATCCTTTTGCAGCTCACTGATGTCTCAGAAGCTGTCTAGTTAGTTCCCTCAGTAGGGTTTGAAGCAGAGCTGCTGCAGATGTCAGATTGATATGATCAGTGTCTGATACTGACAGAATGAATCACTCCTGTATAGAGATGTGTGTTTGTCTGATGATGATGGTGATGATGGTGATGGTGACTGGGTTGTGTGTTAGTTGTCTCTTGACTAACTGTCTTCTCTCTGTCTCTCAGGTGAGGCTGTAGATTAATCTGCTTTACTCGGTGAATCTCACACGCGGCTCATATTTCACTTCACAGTCGAAAGAAAGAAACAAGAAAATATATTTAGCATGAAAACATGCAGCTTATTTTAACAGCATATTTTTGTGCATATTTAAGCACATTTAACCCCAAATTCCCATTCCTACTGTATGTTAGTTTAGTCAGTATGAATTAAATTCAGTATAAATTAATTTCAGAATCAAAAGAAAGAAATACAAAAATATATGTAGCCTGAAGAAAATTAAGTGTATTTTAAAAACGTGTTTTGGTGCATTAAGCACATTTAACCCCAAATTCCCATTTCTATATTAATTAAGTCGGTATAAAATAAATTTAGCATGAATACTACTCTACCTTTTTATATATATATATATATATATATATATATATATTTATAAATGTACTTTTGCAATATAAATATTTTTTTCACAATAATAATTTTTAATCCACTGCTGTGGATTACAGTTGTAAAATTAATATTGTAGTGTAAAATGTTGATGATTTTAACCTTCATTTTCTTCATGCAGAATCTAATTTCTAATTTTCCTTTTGGTTTTGTGTTGAAATATCGTTCATGTTTGCTGAGATTCAC
>NW_015554164.1:306539-307849 GCF_001515605.1 Sinocyclocheilus anshuiensis
TGAATGAGTCACTGAATCATTGACTCACTCAATTTGTTCAAATGGCCGATTCATTCAGAAACAATTCAAGTGACTCTTTGTGAATGAGTCACTGAATCATTGACTCACTCGATTTGTTCAAAACTGTGGATTCATTCAGTAGCGAATCACCGCTGTGTGTTGACTTTGATCGGAACGGTTTTCATTTGCGAAATTGAGCAAAAACTGACAATACTGTGTCTAAAATGTAACACAATATTAACTTGTTTACTGAACTATTAAATCAAAATCACATTAGTAATGGTGCAGATGTTGGGGAAAAGCAGCACTCTTGCTGGTGTGATATTGCTAAACTATACCATATGATATAAATATAAGAGGGTGATTTATTTTTTTTGCTCATATCTTGAATTCTAGGCTCATTGAACTGCATTCTAATCGACTTCAGTGTAAGATGACGGACAGATCTAGACGGGGTGCAACGTTAATGCATTAATCACTTTAACACAGTATTTTTTTCTGTAATTAATCACACCAAATTAATAATAATAGATGAATGTCACACTCGCCTCTATATAATGAACCGGTCTGTGGAGTGCTGTAGCTTTAAGACCTTTAACGCGTGTGAGACAGAGCATGTTAATAACTGCTGTAAACGGCCTCGTCTCCAGCTCTTCAGAACAGAATCAAGTCAGGTTTTTGTGTTTGTGTGTGTTTGCAGAGCCCAGCTCTCATTACGTCATCTCTCTGAAGGCCTTCAATAACGCGGGTGAAGGAGTTCCTCTGTACGAGAGCGCCGTCACCAGATCCATGTCAGGTGGGTCGCCGGAGCATCTCACGTCTGTTTAGATCATTTCAGAGCTTTCAAATTATGAAATGAACATATGGAATATTACAAGATGGAAACTGAATCAGTGTGGTTGGTGACACATGAATCATTGAATCGTGAGACTGAGTTTTAAATGCAACTGAACAGTTTGAACTGATTCAGTGATTCAAATGAATGGCAGCTGTACATTTGAATCATTTCAGACTCTCTAGAGAGTTACAGACTCACCAGCCGTGAGACGCTGCTTCATTTTCTATCGTGCACAGAGACAGTCTCTGTTTTTAAAGCTTGTTGACGTGGAGAAACGCAGCGTCTTTCGTCATCATTGTGCTTCTGGTCTGAAAGCATCTGCAGCTACAGCCTTAACAGAAACCAAACTAAATCAAACATTTCTCTCGACTTTGACCGTTATGGCTATTTTTCTGAAGTGCATTCTGGGATTGTCTTCTCTGCAAGAATCAGGGTTATTAACATTAACTAAAACTATATATATATATATATA
>NW_015554164.1:308192-309912 GCF_001515605.1 Sinocyclocheilus anshuiensis
AACATTAACTAAAACTATATATATATATATATACACACACACAAACACATATATAAAGCCTTTTTCATTACTTGAAATAAATATAAAGTGAAATATTATGTATTATTTTATAATATATAATATAAATATTATAATAACCTGATGTACTAAAATAAGTTAAAACTGAAATAAAAATTGTAATAGAAAAAATCAAAAACTAATAAAAATGAGATAAACACACAGCAACATTACTAAAACTTTAAGTAGAATTAAATAAAAACAGAATATATAAAAATAAAATGTAATTCAAAATATAAAAAACTAGAAATAAAAATAAAATAAAATGAATGGAAACTAAATAGATATTTTAATTTTTGAAAAATTCTCAAAACCTACTGGAAATGCCAAAAACACTCAAATTAAAATGAGCATAAACTAAAATTAAAATTAAAACAGAATATATAAAAATAAAAACTAATTAAAAAAATAAAAAGCTATAAATAGAACAAAAATTAAATTAAATTAAAATGAATAGAAACTATATAGATATATATTTTTTTTTTTTTAATTCAAAAACTACTGGAAATGCCAAAAACACTAAAATAAAAATTTAAATGAAAACAGAAAACTGATTCAAAATATCAATAAAAACTATAATTGTATCTCAGTTATACTGAAATACCACTGCCAAGTATAGTGTGGTATTTTTATTAGAAAGCATCCTTTTGCAGCTCACTGATGTCTCAGAAGCTGTCTAGTTAGTTCCCTCAGTAGGGTTTGAAGCAGAGCTGCTGCAGATGTCAGATTGATATGATCAGTGTCTGATACTGACAGAATGAATCACTCCTGTATAGAGATGTGTGTTTGTCTGATGATGATGGTGATGATGGTGATGGTGACTGGGTTGTGTGTTAGTTGTCTCTTGACTAACTGTCTTCTCTCTGTCTCTCAGGTGAGGCTGTAGATTAATCTGCTTTACTCGGTGAATCTCACACGCGGCTCATATTTCACTTCACAGTCGAAAGAAAGAAACAAGAAAATATATTTAGCATGAAAACATGCAGCTTATTTTAACAGCATATTTTTGTGCATATTTAAGCACATTTAACCCCAAATTCCCATTCCTACTGTATGTTAGTTTAGTCAGTATGAATTAAATTCAGTATAAATTAATTTCAGAATCAAAAGAAAGAAATACAAAAATATATGTAGCCTGAAGAAAATTAAGTGTATTTTAAAAACGTGTTTTGGTGCATTAAGCACATTTAACCCCAAATTCCCATTTCTATATTAATTAAGTCGGTATAAAATAAATTTAGCATGAATACTACTCTACCTTTTTATATATATATATATATATATATATATATATATTTATAAATGTACTTTTGCAATATAAATATTTTTTTCACAATAATAATTTTTAATCCACTGCTGTGGATTACAGTTGTAAAATTAATATTGTAGTGTAAAATGTTGATGATTTTAACCTTCATTTTCTTCATGCAGAATCTAATTTCTAATTTTCCTTTTGGTTTTGTGTTGAAATATCGTTCATGTTTGCTGAGATTCACCCGTACACAAAAAAAAATGGTAACCTAGAAGTGGTAACATAAATGAACTGGTTTAATTCAAGTCAAATCGTTGTATTAATGATTAATGTATTTATTTATCTATTTATTTAGTTTTTTTTATTGATTTATTTTTATTATTTATTTATTTAGTAATGTACATATTTATT
>NW_015554164.1:309968-312828 GCF_001515605.1 Sinocyclocheilus anshuiensis
TTTATAATTATTTATTTAGTAATTAATTTATTAATTTCATTTATTTATTTTATTTATGTTTAATCATCCATTTATCTATTTATTTAGTCATTCATTAATTAATTTTAATTATTTATTTATTTTTAATGGTTTTGTTTTTATATATTTATAATTAATTCATTTCATTTTTTAAAATGTTATTTGTTTGTTTTTAATTATTTCATTTAGTAATTAATTTATTAATTTCATTTATTTATTTTATTTATGTTTAATTATCTATTTGTTTAGTAATTAATTAATTAATTTTAATTATTTATTTATTTTTAATTGTTTTGTTTATTATTTATTTATTTTTATTTATTTATCAGTAATTCATTTCATTTTTTTTTTTTTTTTTTTGACGGTGTACGTATGAAATTATAGGTAATTTTTTCAACAAATTACTGCAAAAATAACTAGATGTTGTTCAAACATTATTAGCATTTCTATGTTTTTAAGTTCATTATTGTACAAGCTGTGGGGGAGCCATGGCCCATACAATCCTAGTGATCATTGTAGGATGGTTGATGCCAATGACAGGGACAAAATAGAGGTCCAGCTTATTTCAAGGTTATCTCACTGATTTCTGGCCTCACCACTGATGTAAAGTTTCCATTTGGGTTAGAAACATACTTATGGTAGTAGACAGCAAGACAGATCAATAGGCTTCATAAAATCAAGTTTTTACTCTTGACCTCTTTTTTTTTCTCTGATGTTTCCTGAAACTGTTTCCTAAGCAGTTTATCAACAGTAGGGCCCAATAACGTGAAATCCTAAAGTATTCTTATTTCTCCTCTAATAAAGCCATTTTCTTTACTCGTCTCCTAAGCCTTTCTTCCCAAATACAGATGCTAATGTATGACTGTTAAAAATAATTCTGGGTGATATCAAATTGAATTTATTCATGTCCTTAATGCTTTTCCCCGAGGCTTGGATTTGGGCATCCTGCAGAGTATGTGAACATCACAATAAATTACACACAGAGGATAAACAAACAAATTTGATGGTTAGTGTTTGCAGGGCACACAGTGCCTTTAAAAGCATCCCTGCCTCTCTGCGGGTGTCTAAGGTACACACAGGGAGGTCTCAGATATGGGTACTGACAAAAGACAAAGGTATCTTGGGTTTTTTGGGCTAGACGGTTCCCTGTGAATCAGGCAGAAAAGACGTTTCCAAGTACAAATAATACAAATAAATGCCTCCATCAACATGACTGTCTTTGATTCTCTCTCCCACATGCAGGGAAGGATGCAGTTGTGTTGATTTATTGAGGTCACAAATCTTATAGGAAAAATGTCTGTATCCGTGAAAAGCAGAGCACAGCCACAACAAAACAAATGCAGTCTCAGAATACGCAAATGAATATTGTGCCTTACATTTTTCTTTTTGTCAAGCATCATTATTACTTTTTTTTTTTTCAACAAACCCCTGACCCTAATTATTAAATTATGTAAGTTGTTCCATATGTTTGTGCTACAGACATGAAAGATGAGTTACATTGTGTCTCCTTCCATTTGCTTATGTAAAAACAATTATGTTTATGCAGGATAGAAGTAGCAAAAATGGGCGGTATGTGAGCCCCGCACCATGTTGAAAGAAAAAGTTAATATAAAATCATGGGATAGCTTTAATATTTGTGTGTGTGTACCTGGTATTCCCCATGTTATGCTGACCAAATGTTCCCGCAATGACAGTAATACCAGTAGATTTTGACCTTGTGGGTACATTCTTTTTGGTCTGCATAAGGAAACAAGCTGTTATGTTATGCATAAGCCCAAGAAATAACTTTAAATAATCGGTTTCACTTTATTTTGAGAACACATTCTGTTGACTATAAGTAACATTGCACCTACATGTCTACTAGTAGAGTAGACTGGTAGGGTTAGAGATAGAATAAGTTGACATATAGGCTACTTGCAAAGTCATGTAGAATGTCTGTTGGGAGACCATCACAATAAAGCGGATTTATTGTATTTATTTAGCAGATATTAAGTAGACAGTCTACTAACTGTCTAATGAGAGTTAGTAGACATTTAGGTCCAGCGTTACTTATTGTCAACAGAATGTTCAAAAGGGACCATCAAAATAAAGTGTTACCAAGAAATCTAATAATACGGATCATAAATTCAGTATCTCTGTTACTTATTGGAGCAAACAGAGAAGTATCCTTAACTGAACAGAGCTGGTCACACTTACATGTTCTGTTAAACTAGAATGAGAGAAAAAAAACAACATAATGTAATGCTTTAGATTACAATCTGCAAACAACTACGTAAGTATACTGAATTTACGGTTTACGTTTCTGTAATTATAGTGTACCTATAAAGAACGTACGTGTAGGTATAAGGGAACAATGTGTTACGTTTTGGTAATAAGGGGGTAACACCCAGATATGCAACCTGCAAAGAACTGGGTAAGTAAACTGAAGTTACAGTGTAACTTTTTTGTAATTATAGTGTACCTATTCAGTACCTCCGTGCAGGTATAGGGCAATAATATGCGACGTTTGGGGAATAAAGGGGTAACAACCTGTAAAATTACAAATAATTTATACTGTAAGTATTTTGAAACTAAGGGGTACCTATTCTAATATTATGTGGTATGTATGACCTAAACAATAATCTTATGTTTGGGAGTGATTTAGAAAGACGATATATTTTTTATCATTTTATATTGGTATTTTATTATAAGCCTAGGTATTTTTTTAACCATTCTATTATTAAAGGATACATGATGGAGATCTAGTGAAATTAGTTAATGAGTTTCTGCTATGATTTATAATTCACGAGTCTACTGACCTTATGAAAGCTTATTCGTCGATTTCAGCAACTTCACACCAGCA
>NW_015554164.1:319476-322824 GCF_001515605.1 Sinocyclocheilus anshuiensis
TTTATTTATTTTTATTTATTGATCAGTAATTCATTTCATTTATTTTTTTTTTGTTTGTTTGTTTTTAATTATTTCATTTAGTAGTTAATTCATTTGTTTATTAATGTATTTGTTCATTTAAATTTTATGTAGCTAAATCCACCTAAATACATGAATTCATATCAATTTTTATGACCTATATCTGCAGGTTACCACTTTTCACAGTGTAGTTCTTCTAACTTTCACCTTGACCTGTTTGTGTCACTATCTAGAGCTCAATGTTCTTCTTTGTGTCTCTTTTTTCCTCTGTCACTCCATTTTCCACTCTTTTATTCCTGGTCCGTCCTGTCCGCTCTCATCTGCGATCACGTATGATTTGCTGCATGAACATGACTCCACACAGACCCCTCGGACCCGTCGGATGACGATCTGTTCCATCTGTTTGATAAATTCCCTACCCCTATCCCAGATACGTCCACGCCCATGATTCCTCCTGTAGGTGTGCAGGCCGTGGCACTCATGTCCGACTCGGTGCGCGTCAGCTGGGCCGATAACTCCATTCCCAAGAACCAGAAGTCCTCAGAGGTGCGCTACTACTCCGTCAAGTGGAAGACCAGCCACTCCACCAGCGGCAAATACAAGGTCAATACCAGTGCTTTTCACTCAAATAACACATGGATACCATGGTAAACCAATATGGGATTTCGTCCGTACCGTTGTATTTACCCTGTGAATCAGATCAGACTTCAAAGCGCTTATTTGTGTGAATGTGCTCGACGCTCATCATACAGATGCAAGATGTGTTATTTTAGTATCATTGATATACTGGTGTAGTTTTTCTTAATATTTTGAATTCAATTTTATTTTTTTCATATTTTCTGATTTCATTATAATTTTAGTTAAAGTGTTCTGTCATTTTTATTAGTCTTTTTATTTTTTTAGTCTTTATCATTTTTGTACTATTAAAGTTTTGTTAACACATTTTAATTTTATATTTTCGGTTTTAATTTTAATTTTAGATTTACTCGTTTTCTTTGTCATTTTTATTAGTTTGGGTTTTCTTAATATCTCTGTATAGTTATTTTAGTGTAATTGATATACAGTTATAGTTTTGTTAATATTTTGAATTAGATTTAATTTATATTTTCTGTTTTTATCTTAATTTTAGTCATTTTGTTGCGTGTTTTTGTCATTTTTATTCATTTTTTCTTTGTTGTGTTTTTTATATAAAGCACACTAAACAAAAATAAGAAATGTTGAAACTAAAATAAAATAATTTTTTTTGTTTATTGTTTATTGTATTTCAAGTAATGATTTTTTTTAAAGTTTATGATAACCCTGGCATGACTGAATTATTAATAGTTTTTGTTAATATATTGAAATAAATGTTATTTTTATGTTTTCTCGTTTCATTTTAAGTTTAGTTAAATTTATAGTAATTTGCTTGCATTTTTTTGTCATTTTTATTAGTTTTTTTTTAAGTAAATAGTTTTTATTAAATTTATGTAGTGTTAGTTGTTTTAGTACTTCAACTAAATGAAAATGAGAAACGTTGTATCAGAAATGTTATGTCGGGTAATGTTTATTTTTATCTTTAAAAATATTAAATATGTTGAATATTTTATTTCAATTGTTTATGGGTTTAGTTTAAGTTAAGGACAACAGCTCGGGTGCAACTGAAGTCATTTGAAAATGTGACGTTTTAAAGAATCATCTTGTTCTTGAGTCGACCAGCCTCACGTTTATATAGTAGTTCATGTTTCTCTGTTCTGATAAGTCTGTTGAAGAGCTGTGAAATCTGAAGAGTGATAAATAACTGTGAATGTAAAGTAATCACCGTGCTGTGATCATTGAGAGTTTGTGTGCTCGAGTTCTTTACTCCTCATGACGTGTGATTGTGTTTCAGTCGGCTGATACTACAGCTCTCAGTCACACCGTCACGGGTCTGAAGCCCAACACCATGTACGAGTTCTCCGTCATGGTGACTAAAGGACGTAAGTCCAGCACGTGGAGTATGACGGCACACGCCACCACATATGAAGCAGGTACAAACACACACAGCCGTTCTGTCCTTCTTGTGTTATAAAACACTGTTTATACTGCGCTATATAGCAGATTTCCACCTGATGAACTGATCTGAGTCCATCAAGGTCCAAAGAAAAAGAGAAAATAGTCAAATGCAATCAATGATTTCATTTGTAAAGTGTTTTTCATTGAAATTTCAATAACTATTATGGTATGTATAGATACAGTAGTCCAGAGTTTCCCCAACTGGGGTTGGGGAAATGCTAATAATGATGATCTAAATCATAAATATGTGAAAGTGAAAGTGACGTGTGGCCAAGTGTGGTGTCCCATACTCGGAATGTGTGCTCTGCATTTCACCCATCCAAGTGCACACACATACACATGTTGCAATTGGTGGTTTACAGGGACTCTCCATAGGCCTAATCATTTTTATACTGTACAAACTGTATTTTCTATCGCCCTACACCTAAACCTACCCCTTACAGGAAACTTTCTGCATTTTTAGATTTAAAAAAAAACACCATTTAGTATGTTGTTTAAGCCTTTCGAATTACAGGAGCACAGGAAGTGTAATACTCAGTTCGGGAATATAATTAGTTAGTTTGGGAATTTCTCAGTTTGGGAATATAATTACTCATTTCGGGAATATAATTACTCAGTTTGGGAATATAATTACTCAGTTTGGTAATATAATTACTCTGTTTGAGTATAATTACTCCGTTCGGGAATATAATTACTCAGTTTGGGAATATAATTACTCAGTTAGGGAATATAATTATTCAGGTTGGGAACATAATTACTCGGTTTGGGAATGTAATTACTCAGTTTGGAAATATAATTACTCAGTTTGGGAATATAATTACTCATTTTGGGAACATAATTACTCAGTTTGGGAATATAATTACTCATTTTGGGAATATAATTACTCAGTTTGGGAGTATAATTACTCAGTTTGAGTATAATTACTCCATTTGGGAGTATAATTACTCAGTTAGGGAATATAATTGCTCAGTTTGAGTATAATTACTCACTTTCGGAATATAATTACTCATTTCGTGAATATGATTGCTCCGTTTGGGAGAATAATTTCTCTGTTTGAGCATGTAATTACTCAGTTTGAGAGTATAATTACTCCATTTGGGAGTATAATTACTCAGTTTGGGAATTGCTCATTTTGGGAATATAATTACTCATTTTGGGAATATAATTACTCATTTTGGGAATATAATTACTCAGTTTGAATATAATTACTCCGTTTGGGAGTATAATTACTCAGTTCGGGGATATAATTACTCAGTTTGGGATATCATTATTCAGTTTGGGATATAATTACTCAGTTTG
>NW_015554164.1:323517-323869 GCF_001515605.1 Sinocyclocheilus anshuiensis
TAGTTCCGAAATATAATTACTCAGTTCAGGAATATAATTGCTCAGGTTGGGAATATAATTACTCAGTTTGGAAGTATAATTACTCAGTTAGGGAATATAATTGCTCAGTTTGAGTACAATTACTGAGTTTGGGAATATAATTACTCATTTCGAGAATATGATTGCTCCGTTTGGGAGAATAATTTCTCTGTTTGAGCATGTAATTACTCAATTTGAGAGTATAATTACTCAGTTCGGGAATATAATTACTCAGTTTGGGAATATAATTACTCAGGTTGGGAATATATTTACTCAGGTTGGGAATATGTTTACTCAGGTTGGGAATATATTTACTCAGGTTGGGAACATAATT
>NW_015554165.1:0-21298 GCF_001515605.1 Sinocyclocheilus anshuiensis
TTTCCCTGGAAGAGAATGAAATATGCAAATATTTTAAAAGGTATTTCGATCATGGACTAAAAGTGACAAGTTTTCTTCAGAACGACATGTTTTGTAAAAATTGCTATACAAGCAAAACTGAATTAAATTTAAGTTATCAACTGTATGCCATATAATATAAACATTAACATCAAAGATATAAAACCAAATAAATAAGCACTAATACTGAAAAAACTACAGAGAAAACAAAACTCATCAGAAAAACACAATTAAGTCGCCTCATCTTCCAATTCTAATAAAAGCTTTCTTCTATTGCAATAACGTTGCATGCAGAAGCGTTGAACAACTCTGAAGATGTGCAACAGAATGCACACACACACTCATTAGTGACAGATCAGGATCTGCAGCCCACATCAGTTTTCCTCCAGCCACAACTTTAGTCAAGCTGCCAGTGATATTTGCAGGAATCCCAACAACAAGAACAGCCTCAACACTCATTATTGCACATTTCCCGCCTACTTTCGAAGAAATGCACACTCACACACCCCCTTCCCCTCTCTTCATCAGGATCCAGCGCTTCCCTGGTTCAGCTCAAGAGGATTCGAGCAGCTGCGGACGTGTCGCGCGTCTCTGCCGGATCGTCCAGCGCGCTCAGTCCCGCGGCTGCGGCGCACAAAGGCCGGTATCGGGTTACAACTCGATTAACGGTGCGTTCCCACCATGCAATTTTAAGGGTTTCAACAGTACTGCACAAATGGCACGGAATGCATGCGAATTGTTTGGCGATATTAGAAGTGTTGTGCAATAATGAGTGAAATATTACCTCGGGTTGGATGTGGGTTTAGTTGGCGCGCGACGCCATCTTGGATGGGAGTCAACAACAAAAGCAGCCAGAGATGAGGAGGAGGGACTTTGAGACCAGAGTGTATCACAACAATGAAAGCCCCCATTTTTACAACCAAAAACTGACATTAAACATTAGCATTAGTGATATTTACCATATAAAGGCGATTTGTAAACGCACAGCTTATACTTTAGTGTGAGTTTTGCTACATCGTTGATTCAAAGACATACACGCTTGGCATTATGTAATTTATTTGGGTGTCTTTCAGTCACTTACAAAAATGAATACACAGTAAACTGTGACATAACAGGCTACAATAAAGGCATAACAGAAAGGAATGAGAATGTTTTCAGGAACAAACATAAAATGAAGGCAATTTTTAATTTTTCTTAGTCAAAGTTGGATTTAAATAACCGTTATTACACAGTTGTGTTGTATATGTAGGCATGTCATATATAAATAGTTTCTCCTGTTCTCCAGAATAAAACCCACAGTTGTCTCAACCTCTCACTTCTTTTCTTCAATCCATCTCTACCTGTCTCCCATATTCTGCATCTGAATACTGAGAGACGTGAAGCTGGCCAGTAAATCCGTCACTTCGTCCACCTGTGGATCACATGAAAGAATGTCCAAAAGCTACAGTGATATCAAACACAAAAAACTGTAGAATTAACTCCATAAAGCCTACTGTATCATATCTGATAACGCAAATTTCTATGGGCTCTAAATCATCAACATTTACTGTACACAGTTTACAACATTCCTTCTGTCGTCTGACTGACAGTTTGTACTTTTTTTTTTTTTAGCAAGAAAATGACTTTTAGTTTCATTCTAAATGCCCCCTTCGGTGGTACATTTTCCATTATACAATATTTTGAAAATGAAAACGTACTGGACTGAAGCGACTCAGGTTTCTTTTAGAAAAATCATGTTAAAATGTGAGTATGAAATATGCCACATCAGGCTTGAGGAATTTGTATTTGCATGTTTCCCATCATATTTTGCATCCACAATAAAAACTACAGAGCCTTAAACATAAAACTAAACATTTAAATATAATCTTACTAATACATATTATTAGGAGATATAGTGACAACTGATATTTTTACGCACGTTATGTAGTCTGTTATAAAGATCACATTGATTAACATTACAAACTATCAGAATTCCATCTTAATTTTGGCTGTTTTAAATATCAGGAACTGCACAAAATTGCATATTTTTGCTCACTTTGGGCCTCTGAATAAGTTTTTTTTCCTATGCGACTATATCATTCTATATGAGCCATAAAAACCTGATGTATCCCATATGATGCTCAAAAAATAAAAAATAAACGCTTTTCTGTTTTTAGAATTTTTTTTATGTCTAAAAGGTATAATAAATGGTTCCATTTAAAAAAAAAAAAAATTTACATTTTTTTTATGCCAGGCTTTACAGGCTTAACAGGGTGCAGATGCTAAATGAAACAGTTCTCTTTAAAATATCGAAGGGAATGAGTACATGAACTCAGCAGCTGTTTTACCTGTTCTCTGGTGCGGGTGTTCTGCAGCTGGTTTGAGATGTGCTCCAGTTTCTCTCTCTCTTCACTCTGTCCCATTATATTCAGATATTCCCGCAGCATTTGAATGATCTACAGACATATTCAGAGATCACTGGTTCATTTTTACATTACAGCACATATATGAGCATGTACAACAGGAGCATAGGAAAAGTGTGGGCAGGGTACATTATATAAACCTTATCAACCTGTCTCATGTTTACCCAGTAGTCATTATGTTACATTATAGTAACCTTCATAGTAGAAATATTCACAAGAAGCATGAACATCACAGTGTCCACAGTGTCTTCGTTATGTGCATGAAGTTAATCACCTGTGTGACCTCTCCTCTGAGGGTTTCTATGCTATGTGAGTCTCCCTCTTGTAAGATGTTGAGCTTTGAACGGGCCAGATGAAGAGGAGTCCTTCCAGCACGGTCCAGAGCATCAACACGGGCACCTGAGGGGACGTTTAGAATGCGTGAACTGGTACTAAATTAGATTTGTGAATGGTGTTAGAGGTACTGTTTTTGTTAAGAAATAGCAGAAATCTCTCGGATGAATAAGATTCAGATGAATAATCAATCATACCTCCCCGCAGTAAAGTTGTGATGACAGGCACGTGGTTGGTGCAGGCAGCTGTAGAAGGCAATTTAACTCACCATAAGCTTTGAACATAGATTTAATTATACATAATTATGCTAATTATGCTTCTGCACATTCTCACCCAGATGCAGTGGTGTGTTTCCGAGGCTGTCTCTCTGGTTTGGGTCAGCACCATAACTTAGCAACAACTGAACTACATTGTTAAAAGTAAAGACAGAAAGAGAAAGTGGAACACAGTGGTAAAAGGTAAAATATAGTGGCCTCAAAAAGTATTTGGATAATTAAGCCACACTTAAAGGAATAGTTCAAATGAAAATGCAAAATATTTAATGAAAAAGCCCAAAAATTCAAATTTGCTGAAAATGTACTCACTCTCAGGGCGTGTACTCCAAGATGTAGATGAGTTTGTTTCTTCATCAGAACAGATTTGGAGAAATGTAGCATTACATCACTTGCCCAACAATGGATGCTCTGCAGTGAATGGGTGCCTTCAGAATGAGAGACCAAACAGCTGATAAAAACATCACAATAATCCACAACACTCCAGTCCATCAATTAACGTCTTTAAACCATGGCTTCTGGTTCATAATTCATAATAACGCTTCCTCCAATGAAAAAGTCCATCCCTTGCTGTCCTCTCACATCAAAATACACTGACATATTTGTAAAGAACTATTTATTTCTCTCCTGATTCAGACAAGACAACTTTTTCATTGGAAAGCAATATTATGGATAGAAAAAGTTAAAAACATCTTAAGTGACGAACTTATCACAATTATTATTTATTTCTGATGGACTGGAGTGGTGTGGGTTACTGTAATGTTTTTATCAGCTGTTTGGACTCTCATTCTGACGGCACCCATTCACTGCAGAGGATCCATTGCTGAGCAAGTGATGTAATGCTACATTTCTCCAAACCTGTTCTGATGAAGAAACAAACTCATGCTTACATTATTACTAATGTAGTTACTTGAAAATAAATGGCACTTGGTTTGAAATTTTATTATGCAATGCAATGACATTTATATATTTTAGGTGTGTCTTGGGTAGCTAAATACTTTTGGTACCAAAAAATAAAGCCAGTAAAATTACCTTATCGTGCACTCAATGCCACTATGAAAAGTTAATGCCAAAAAATTTTGTCCGAGCTTACCGATACTCTCGTTGCCATTGCAGGAAGAGAAGTGTAAGGCTGTCCTGCCCTTGTCATCAGCAGCACAAGGATCAGTATCCTCTTCCAGCAATCTACGAACTAGAAAACACAAAAGTGAACCGACTATAATCTAAATCTTAGCATCAAGTGTGACTACTACTGTCTGTCACGCTGATGATTCTCACCTGTGTCAATATCATTGGAGTTGGCAGCTTCTCTGAGCCTCTTCACAGCTTGGAGAAGAAAACAATATGGAATTGTTTATATATATATAGAGAGAGAGAGAGAGAGAGAGAGAGAGAGAGAGAGAAATAAAAGGAACTAAAAAAATCTGCTATGTTACCACAATATTACCAAAAGATCTTATATATAACACTAATATTTTCACCAGCTAAAAATGGTTACAAGTCAGTTATTTCAATCTTTTGCTGTAGTGTGTCGGTAGGAAATATCAGTTTACATTTCCATACATTCATTTTGCCATTAATTGTAATAATCCAGTGAAATTTTTGTCTGACAACAGCCAGTGCTGCACACAGAGATCATCCAGTCTCTCTGGAACTACATGAAGAAACTGAACAAACTCAATCCAGAAGAACTACGGCAACGTCGCTAAGACGCTTCAAGAAACCTTTTTTTTTTTTTTAGCTGGTGAAAATACTAGTGTTCTAATAATTTTGGCTACTACTGTGTGTGTGTGTGTGTGTGTGTGTATATATATATTACAACAATATATGACATGTCTGTTCATGCACACACCATACAGGTCTTTTCCAATGGGCCCCATGTTCCTCCGAGCTCTTCCCAGCCGCCTCACCCTGTTCGATGTGATTTTGCCCGGCGAGCTCCGTCCCGCCTGCAGCAGTTCACCGGGCTGCCATAACAAGTGCAGGTACCGGAGCTCGGTGTCCGCCGCCGGTCGTGTCCGGTTGAGTCTCAGCGCGCTCAGCGTGTCCAGACGCGAGATACTGAACCCGACCGCACCTGCAGCCTCCATCGGCGTCTCATCCTCCCGTTTCTCGCCGTCTCTCACCGCAGCTCCGTTCGCTACCGTGAGCTCTCCCTCCGAACTGGACCGGTCGCCATCCGACGAGGCTGCGACAAGTGGGCTCGACCCCTCCATATTAATATAAGGCGTTTACTGGACTAATGTCAGTACCATCAGAATGTAAATACTGTATCTGTTGCACAAACCTAACGCAGCATTGTTACACAAGCGGCATTCTTCAAGACTGCATTTGGAGCCAGGTTTTTAAATAAAGATACGTTGCTTTTCTGTTAATTGCAATTTAATTGTGTAATGTTGAATACAAACCGTTCCGCGTTCTAACAAGCACTGAACTCTGAGTCCATTTGAGCCAAAATGGCGCTGTTTCAATGTTTTGCGCTTGTTTTTAGTAAAACACGTCGGCATTGCTTAGTCTGAATTCATCGTGACCTAAGCAGCCAATCAACATCGATGTTGTTAAGGCGCTCGTCCATTTGGAGAACGTATAGTAATAACGTAGTAAATATACGTACGTAATTTCTTACTTACATTTTGTTATTTTATGAAAACAAAGATTAGGATTTTAATTGATTGTTAATTATTTTATTTATGTTAGTTATATTTGCACATGGAATCCCCACTCAGTAAACTTACACAAGGGCCTCAAAATGTAAAAGTAAAAATATATTTAAATAATGTATTATTTAATAATTCACTTGCTAGATCTGATTTAAAAATGTGTGTATAATATTTCCTACTCTGGATTAAAATCAGGAACTCAGAACATGCTTAGCTCTCATCTTAACAGCATTATGCACGACAAACAAAACTGACTGAAATTTTATGTTGTTGTCTCTGAGAACAAAATGTTTTAAACTCTTTACAATATTTCAGTCTTTTCTGTAATAAAACATTGTTAATTTCGTAAATGACTTCTATGCTACAATGCCACACACATACATACACATATATACACATATATATATAACCACAAACACACCTTTTTTAAATTAATTAATGAGATGGGATGTCTTTATTGTAGTTATAAATAGAAGTACATGCATGTCAACCCAAGAAAAATACTTTTTTTATATACCTTTAACAATTGTATAAAAAAATAAGTTATGCATTGTATTGCAACACCAAACCCAATACCATAAAACAGTATATAAAGCTATACTTTGGCTTATAAAAACTATGGCAAGGTAATACTTATTATTTTACTTAACTGTATGTTTGATCGTAGTCTCAGGATACTAGATGTGGGATGTTTTCTATGGAAATGCAGGTGAACTGATAAGGTAAATTCCATGAGAAATGGGAGGTAGATGAACAGAAGAGATTTGGTCTTTGGTACCGTTAGTGTTAATGCCCCTCAAAGGTCAAAGTTCATAGTTGAAACAACTGCAGCGTCAGCATGTTTCAGGTATTCAGATACTGATGTATCATGGCCGGGCGTAATATGTCCATGATGATCTGCCATGAGTCCTGCCTCACGGGCATGTTGCCATAGGTGGCTGTTTCCCACAATGCCCTGCTTTCTTAAATAACCTTGACGGCAGAAGAGGGGTGGGGTACGACTGGTGAGGGACAGAAGGAAACAGGATTCTGAAGAAAAAGGACACACAAAGGCACATAATAAATGATGAAGTCCTGCAAGAACAGTTGTAAAAAGTACTTCTCTATGCTGTTTTTTAATGTTTTTGAAAGAAGCCTCTTTTGCTTACCAAGGCTGCATTTATTTGATCACAAATACAGTAAAAACAGTAATATTGTTAAATATTATCAACATTTTAAATAATTGTAATAGCAGTGTGGTATTTTTCAGCAGCATAACTCCAGTCTTCTGAGTGACATGATCCTTCAGAAATCATTCTAATATGCTGATCAAGAAAGACTTATTATTATTATTATTATCAATGTTGAAAACAGTTGTGCAGTTTCATATCTTTACTAGAAACTGATACATTTTCCTGGAATCTTCGATGAATAGAAAGTTCTAAAAAACAGCATTTTATTTTAGAATTTGTCTTCAATTATTGGCACTCAAAAAGTTCCCCAATGTCTCAGAAGAACATTTCTGTACTGACCAGCATAAAAGGCCCTGAGGTCAGTTTGGAGGCAGTGCTCGAGGAAGCGTCTGAGAGGTTGGCTGTGTGATATGGGCTGATCCCATTCAGTTAAGAAGTCCTCAACCATGTGATGAACGGACTCAGGTCGTGGTAGTGGCCAGCCAACTGGACGCTGCCTCATATCCTTGTCTATAGACACAGAGCACACTTATTCTAATATTCCAGTATGTGATTTTGATAGAATATCAACAGAAAAGTCCAAAATATTTTCTCAACAACATCCCAATCTCACACACATGCAAATTACTTTGTACCGTATACACTATTATAGAACTCAACAGAACATATTAGAGCAGCTCTTCACCTGTAGGTAGTGTGTTGTAGTAGTACAGGACCGGATGGAGGAAGTTGGACCTCCAGGCTTTGGTCCACTCGGACTCAGCTCGACCTGGTCCTAGCGTATCAGTCCGGTTCAGTCCATACTGCATGACCAAGACCAGAAGACCATGATCTGTAAGGGGCTGTCCAGATAGAGCAGACAGCTGGGGCACGGCCTGCAGAGGAAACTCCTCCAGATATTCACAGTAAGACCTGTGGAAGGAAGGAGGAGAGAGATTTGTGTAGGTAAAACAGTCATTCATCATAGTTGCCATATTTAATTAGATTTAAATAAAAACAAGGCCGTGAGGGATAGAATTATAATCTTTTTAATGTGTTGTCAAGGTCGGAAATTAGATACAATTTTGACAACCCATGAGTTTAGTGTTCACTGGACATTTGAAAAGACTGTTCAGTATGATTTTTTTTTTTAAAGAAATTAACTTTTATTCAGCAAGGAGGCATTAAATTGATCAAAAGTGACAGTAGAGAGATTTATATTGTTACAAAAGATTCCATTATGATGCTGAAAATTCAGCTTTGCCATCACTGGAATAAATTAAGTTTCAGAATATATTAAAATAGAAAACAGTTATTTATAATACTTCGGAATAATACTATTTTATTTTTACTGTATTTTTGATCAAATAAATTAAGCCTTGGCGAGCATCTTGCATGTTAAAAGTTAAATGTAAAAAATAAACAAACAAAAAAAAAAACTTACCAACAAATACATATATTGTACATGCATCCTTTGAAACATCCCTTACCCTCGCAGTAGAATAATGTCCCCAAGAACGCCAAACATCTGGTACAGTCCAGAGGCTTCATTCACTCTCCTAAGAATCCAGGACTGCAGCTGACTGATGGGTAATTTTGTAGCAGGCCAGGCAATGTTATGGTAACGCTGCTCCAGGATTTTATGTACAGCACGCACTGTAGTAGCAAAACAGAGGACCTTTATTATGGCCTCCTACGTTCCTACGACAAACCTGAAATGTTATGTTTAAGTGAGGTGAAATGCTTACCAGTGTAGCGGAATCCGTGAACAAACCCACCAGCAGACATACGATAATCTCTGGAGTGGGCTGCTGTACCCAGGACAAACATGTTGGGCATCCCTCTACCTTCGTACCAGGCTGTTATTCCTGGCAACCGGCCTCGGGCACCACTGCTTTGGGGCGGCCGTGCAGATCTGGAAAAATAATAACAAATTTTTGTCAATATGAAAGTAATTACATTACCAGTCAAAAGGCTCACCAAGGCTATATTTAACGATGAAATAATACAGCAAAGCAGTAATATTGTGAAATAAAAATATATTTTCTATTTTGATATTTTATAGTGCCACATGATCCTTCAGATATCATCAATATGCTGATTTGCTTCTCAGTTGTTATCAGTTATTACTGGTGCTAAATTATTAATAATAGTTCTTTTTATTAGCAATGTTGAAATGTTGTTGTTTTTTTTGGAACCCATGATAAATTGCTTTCAGGATTCTTTGATGCATAGAAAGTTCAAAAAAGAACAGCACTGGTTTGAAATAGAAATTTTTGTAATGTTATAAATGTCTTTATTGTCACTTTTTACCAATTTAATGCCTCCTTGCTGAATAAAAGTATTATTATTATTAAATCTTACTCCAACTTTTGAATGGTAGGTTATCACAGTTATCACAAACAGATTAATTAGCACTAGAAATGTTTCTTGACAAGTAAATCAGCATATTAGAATGACTTCTGAAAAATCATGTGACTGAAGACTGGAGTAATGATGCTGAAAATTCAGTATTTAAAATAGAATAGAAAACAGTTATTTTAAATAGTAACAATTTTTCACAATATGACTGTTTTTATTGTATTTTTGATTAAATAAAACATTTAAAAAAATGACTATTCCAAAGTACTTTCGACCAGGTGTGTGTATATAATAAGCTGCTTGGCATATTCATAATTTCAACTGTTGATCTTACCCATCAAAAATGGAGAAGTTAAAACGAAAGCCCAGGCATCGGACCACCCGATCATACGGCTGTCTGAGTGAGAAGTTATCAGTGTGGAAACCAGGCAGATTTTGCCCAGTGACCTTTGAAATGTTGTTGCCATTCTGGTCAAGAAGTTCAGTAAGAGTTAAATACAGCTGCTCCTTTCCCTCCGTTGATGTTCGACTTCTTTTCTTTGCTGTTCTTCTCTTCCCTCCATCTTTTTCTCTACGGACAATGGCAATATCCTCCAGTCTTCCCTCTACAAGACCGTCTAAAGATTTCAGCTGGTACGTGTCTAATAGCTCATTGTTTACTGCCCTAAAAAACAGAAATGTTCATTTCAACTTAAGGTGCGGTCACATTAGTGAAGTTCCATGGCCAAAAAAGGTCCATTGTCTATTATATTAATAGTGTAACGATTTATAAAGCACAGCTCATGAAACATAGATAGATACATCACTTGTGCATTTTGGTTACAGCTATAAGCAGGCTTGAAAACATTTATTTTATGCATTATGCAATAAGTTGGACAGGGTGGAATAAATACCTGAGGTCCCCAACATAGTGTGTCTGCCATGCGAGTCGCACAGGGCTGGGACTATACAAGTGAATCCGGCTCGCTCTACCCAAGATGCTCTGTGCCGTCTCAAAGGCGGAGTTTCCTTTGCCGAGGATTAACACAGCCTGGTCTTTAAACTCCTCAGGATCAGTGGGAATAGACTCGTAACCCTCCACCAGGTCAGAGCCAAGAAAATCCACCTGCTGAGGAACCCAAAGGCCAGTGGACACCAACAGGACACTACAAAGACAAAAAAAGATTATAAATGATATAAAACATCATGAAGGGATTTCAATGAAAATATGATTAAATATTATTACTTAAATATTGAATTAATTAAATGTGAAATTAAATAATTCAATGTTAAACTTAATCATTTTGACTTAAATAATTAAACAATGAAATTTGAAACGAGTCAAACCTGCACTGATAACTGACACCATTCTGATCGGTCAGAATGTAGCCTTGGTTTCCATTAAAATCTGAAGCTTTGATTCTCCCTATATCAGCTCCATATTTAACCTTCAGTCCCAGCTCCTTCACAAATGTCGAGAGGTAACGTGGGAAGTCATCGGCATTGGGGTAGAGCTCCTGGCTTATCCTCTTGAACAGCAGGTTGGGCCTGTCACTCAACAGGGAGTTCCAATCATGACGCAAGTTGAATTCCTTGTTCCTCCTCCCTGTGTATATTTTGTTAATGCTGATGAGCTTTCTGTGGCGAGGATATCTGAAAAGAATACAGTAAATAAGACATGATTAAACTTCAAGAAACAAAGAAAGTAAAAAAAAAAAAAGGTGACTTTAACAACTTATTTCAATTTTCCTCTCAGCCAACAGCATTTGGAACAAATTTTATTTTAAACAGGATATTTTTTCTTTGGATTAATACGCAATAAAGAAACAGTGATGTCTTGTTGACTTTAAATATTAATAAATATTGAAGAAAAAAATGGCATAAATTTATGTTATATTAAATTATTTTTGTATTAAGCCTTTTCACATGACATGCAGCCAAAAATATGTTTATCATGGCCATGAATTAAGAATTTGTTCCCTTGTTTGATTTAATTAAAACAGGAAATGAATTAGTACAACGTGGTCACACTTTACTAAAGTGAGGGAACGGATTCTTGATTTGTGACAATAATGATTTAACTAAAATGAAGGAACAAATGAATATTGCAAACAAATTCTTAATTTGTGACCGCAATATATATTATACTTTGTTTTCTGTAATTTTGCCATTTTTTACTGTAGTAGCATGCAATTATTTAATTTAAGATCCTAGTAAAATCATTCTAGCTCAGTTTGAGAAATGTCCTTTTTCATTCAGATGTCAGGTACATTTGAAAGAAGCTGCCTGGTCCTGCGTTTCGCTCTAGAATGATGTAATCTCTCTGGCTCCTGGACAGAAAGTAGCCCATCTGGAGCCCTGCAGGTCCAGCTCCCAGCACACAGTACTCATGGCTCACGCTGGCATTACGGCCATGAAGACCAGTACCAGAACCTGCCAGAACCAGGGACAGGACACACAGGAGAATCACACTCATGAGGCCTGGGGACGGAAATAAAAACAATCGATTAAAGCCAGAAGCTTTATCTGTAACAGAGGCTTTACCTTAAGATCATTAAAGATAATTAATCAAGCACTCTCTTCTGTTTTATAGAAACTAATTGCAGATGGTTACATGCATGAATAAGCTTTTAAACAATAACTACTTCATATAATAAAGTACATACAATAAACACACAGCTAAGCATAAAGGCAAACACAGTAATTAAGAATACAAACTATAAAATAATAAACAATATATAATACATTGACTTATTTACTGATACAGTCAATTATGGCTCCTCGTTCCAATACTGAGGATGCGGCAACATCCAACACATGCAAGACAGCGAAAAAAACAATGTATAGTGTAAATATATTGGCATTAAATCAACATACCGTCAACTACAGCTGCTCCTGCGAACCTTCAGTAACAGAAAATAGGGAAATAAACAGCAGGCATTCCGTGAACTACATCTTTGCGATTGCACGGTTTTCATAACATGTTCCACAAGCAGAAGTCAAGGGCGTACTTTTGACGTCACGACGTCGAAAGCGAACCAATGAGAGAGTAGAGAGGCGTGGCTAAATCAAACATAGCTCACGCCCACTCTGATGCTATTCCTGTTGATTCTTAAGCCAAGAATTTTTGTTCTCATGGCATCAGCGCGTTTGTGACCCTGGACCACAAAACCAGTCATAATACCCATGCGACTTATGACTGGTTTTGTGGTCCAGGGTCACCTTTGTTATTATGTTCTATAAACACTGAAAATAAAAAGAATGTTTAGTTTAGTTACTATCCCCTTTTTTAAGTTACATTAAAACAATTTATCATGCCCTTATCATTGATTTTTGCTACTTATCAAACACCTTTCATAAAAATGTTTTAATTTTTAATTTTTTGTTTTAATTGTGTGCATTGTGGACATTGTTTGTAGACAAATTAAAATAGTGAGACTATAAAAGAGAAAATAATTTTTAAAAACACAATTTATTTATATAAAGTGTTAATTTTATTTTTAAGGACTTTATTTTAATTTTCCTGTTTCTTTATTTAATCCATTTAAAATCTTTTTTTTTTATAAAATATGTATTTTTAATTGCATGAAAAAATGACTGTAGTCCTTGTAGTCTTTTCTCAGGCAATAAGTAACTGTGTGCATTGTCATGGTTTTGAGGTTTTTAGGTAGTAATGCTTCACTGTCTGCTGTGTCATGTTTAGAAACACCAATAGCGAAAAACAGCACAGTCATGAAATCATAGTTCACACTCAGACACCTACAACACAGAAACATTTTATGGCTCACATTGCTTAGTCGTGAGAAACTGCTGAGATTTCTCAGTCGAAAAAACGCCCAGTCATGGTTAGTGTAAGCATGTGGAACTGCCTCAACATTTTCACTTCCCTTCTCGCTAAATCTAGTGACTCAAATAGGAAGGAGAACGTATAAAAATGAAGCGAGGCGGTCAGGGAAATCATAGCCACAGCGAGCACTGTGAAGGCAATACAGGACGAGAGGAGAGATCTCCTGCAAGAAACACAACAGCACAAGTAAGACCATGTCAAAACTTCATTTATACCCGTTACAGGGCACATGGTGACATTTGATAACAAATATCTGTTGTTTTAGGAATGGAATCCACGAAAAGCAAACCAAGAGATGCCACTGGCAGGTAAAATGCTTTTTATTTTCATACAGCCGCGATATTTGAATGAAACCACATTAATTTCATCATAATAATTATGAATACTATTCAAGCCCGAAGTAAAGCATACCAAAAATACGAAGCAGATGTGTAGCAATTGCAGATGTAACGTTAGTGGATGTTGCAGTGCTAGATATAATGAAGACAAGTCGAGTGGGTGATTCTTACCAGCATAAGTTTATCTGTTCAGTTAACTACTAGTGAGGGATTGTGGCTTGTTTCCTCCACAGTGATCTGTCTGAGCAAATAAAAGCAGCCACCAAAGACATTCATGTCAGAGCTGAGAACACACAACTGATGCTCAACTACCAGAAAGGACAGATCACGCAAACACAGTACAAGGTAAACCTACAGAAAATCAATAAATGGTACCAGATGAACTATATATCAAACAATAACGGGACTTAAAGTAATGTTTTTAAGAAATGTTTTAGAACATTCAAATATGAACTAACAAAAAGCACCAAAAGATCATGGAAGCACATGGCAGTTCTATGTAAGTACCTTAGGGTCCTAAATATACCATGATAATATAGTAACAAATATATCAAACTACCATAGTAATTCCATCTAAGGGCTAATAACTGATTGATCTTCGATTATTTCTTTGATTATTCATCAATTTACTGGATAAAAATAGTAAACATTAAACATTTATATTTCTAATTATATTATAAAAAGATTTTATTTCCTATAACTTAGTGAGTTAAGAATGACGCTGAAAATTCAGCTTTGATCAGAGGGATAAATTACATTTTAAAATATATTAAAACAGAAAAGTTATTTTAAATTGTAAGAATGTAATATTGTTGTTTTCTGTTTTGAACTTGACTTGTCAAAAAAAAAAGTAAAAAAAAAAAAAAATTTTAGGTTTTGTTTTTGCACCCTGTGCTAGCAAAGTCAGTCCGTTTTAGGTTAATGTGTAATATTGTTGTTTTCTGTTTTGAACTTGACTTGTCAAAAAAAAAAGTAAAAAAAAAAAAAAATCTTACCAAGCCCAAACTTGGTACTTTTTATATTGAGGGGGAAAATATTTTGTACTATTGCTGAATATTATTTTTTGAGTTTCTTCTGTTGATCACAAAAGAATTACATTCATAACAATTAATAACAAAAGATATTTTGAATAATGTTGGTAACCAAACAGTTGGCTTCCATGCTACACATTTGGCACAGCTTGAGGCTGAGTAAATTGATACATTTTTCTCTTTTTTTTTTATGGGGGGGACTATCCCTGAAGACGTCTGAAGTACAGCCACAGTCATTTTTTGAGTACTAAAAGCTATCTTTAACTATGTAAATGTATGTTTCCAGCTCCTGCTGTGTTCTCTGTATGAGATCTACCGAGCACTCGAGGAAGAGCTGGACAGGAACACCGATCATCCCGCGGTTCAGCCCATCTACTTCCCTCAGGAGCTGGCCAGACTGGAGTCTCTGGAACTGGACCTGGAGCACTTCTTCGGACCCCACTGGAGGAAGAGAGTAACAGTGCCTGCCGCCACTCACAGATACACCCAGAGACTGAGAGAGGCGAGTCTGGGAACGATCTCTTTAAGGAAATGAAATTGCATTTACGTTCCAGTGATTCTCATTCTAACTCCGTGCTCTCGGTTCCCCTTTAGATTGGCAAGAACAGCCCGGATCTCCTGGTGGCACATGCATATACGCGCTATCTTGGTGATTTGTCAGGAGGACAAGTGCTGGGCAAAATTACCCAGAAATCTTTGGGACTGAGTGGCAACAAGGGAGTTTTGTTCTTCTCGTTTCCTGGAGTGACGAGCCCCAACAGATTCAAGCAGCTGTACAGGAGCAGAATGAACAGCATCGAGTTAACAGAGCAGCAGAGATGGGAAGTGCTTGACGAGGCCACCAGAGCTTTTGAGTTCAACATCGAGGTGAGCAATGACATCTTACACTCGCATAAAAGAAATTCATACTTTTATGTAGCAAGGATGCATCCGTTTGATCAGAAGTCGCAGTAAAGAGTTACATTACAAAAGATACACATTTCAAATAAATGCTGTTCTTTTGAACTTTCTATTCATCAAATAATTCTGAAAAAACAAAATCCCAGTTTCCAAAAAAAATATGAACCGTTTTCAACATTAATAATAATGCAAAATGTTTCTTGAGCAGCACATCAGCATATTAGAATGATTTCATGTGACTCTGAAGACTGGAGTAATGATGCTGAAAATTCATCTTTGAAATCACAGGAATAAATGACATTTTAAATATATATTAAAATAGAGAAGTTATTTTAAATGGTAAGAATATGTACAGTATTACTGTTTTTACTGTATTTTTGATCAAATAAATACAGCCTTGGTAAAGGCTGTCAAAAACATTATTTTTTTTAATCTTACAAACCCCAAATTTTTGAGATATATAGAAGAGGTGAGACTTTTAAAGGTTGACGTAATGTTTGTATTTGTCATTTCAAACAGGTTTTTGATGATCTTCAGAAAATGCTGAGCATCACAGGGGAAGCTTCAAGTGAGTTTCAAGAAATACAAATCATTAGATGCTTTGAAACAGTAAATATACAAGATAATGATACTATTTTGCTTTTGTTTAGGTGACAAAGGAAATGACGCTGCAACCAAAACGGAGTCAAAAACCTTCTCCAGCTCTCCAGTGCTACAGTTCGCATTAGGTGTGGGAATCACTTTGGCAACTGTTGGAATGGGAGTTTATGCTTTTTAATTAATAACATTTTCGACCATTTTTTAACGTCTTTATTCTATGACGACGAAGTCAAATCTACAGGCTGATCTTTAACAAACATTAATCATGGATATTATAAAACATGCACCCAGTAATAAATCAGGTGCATCAAGTAATAAAAAAAAAAAAGTGCATTTTCAAATAGTTTTAGAGAAAAGTATCATGTTAACACTTTCACCTTTTTAAAATGCTAATTTACCTTTGTAACTGCTTTCAATGTATTTCTGTGAAATGCAATAAAGCTATTTTTTACGTTCAACACTGATTTGTCGTTTTTGCTAAGAGACACAAAAATAATTTCTTAAATGCTTTATTATGTTGACCATACATGACCATATCTTTACTTTGCCACAGACCTGACAATCAAATTAGATTTTCCACTGAAAAACCACATTAACACAGTAAAGCATACCGTCACAATGGTAACATACTCAATTCATACCAAGCTTTGACAGAGCAAGATGAGAATCATTTCTCAGCAAACAGTAAGAAGGATAAACAGGACATTTCTCCAGCAATAAAGTGTCCAAACCACTATATACAATAAATCTGAATTGTGTATCATTTTTCATCTGCCCATCAGCTCTCGGGTTCTGCTGACAGAAACACGATCACACAACATGTGTTCACTTGACCCTGTAAAGAACCTTCCTCTGCATGCGGTGCTGCAGTTCACCCCTCCTCATCATCAGATGAAGGACTTTGTGAATGGCGTGTTCTGGATATTTCTGTTGAGAAGAGGAGGAAAGCATTTTATTGACGATGTAATCACACATATACACAATGTACCAACTAAAACAGTGATTTGAGGAGTTCGCCAGGCTGTGGCCAGCTCCCGGAGCTTTAACTCACCTGTTTGGTGAAGTCCTGTATGATGCTGTGTTCAGACACCTGGGAGCCGATGGCGAAGCGTCTCTTCAGCTGCTTTTCTATGCGAGAGATCATCTCCTGATCCGCCGGAGTGGTAAATCCTTCAACACCTACAAACATACAGCACTGCTACATCAGACTCTCCACAGACATTTACACAGGCTAGAAAGTGCAGGGCTGGTTTTCTATGATGTACTGAACATTGTGGTTACAAATTTCAGAGTTTTTAATGTGGCTTGTAGTCATTTTTGCTGGCTAACATAATTGAGGATTTGTCAGCTTGGGAGAATGATTCGAGATAGGCTGGAAATAAAAAAAAATATATATATATTTTTCAACAAACATCCATTCGTGAATTTACGGTCAACATGCAGTTATATTACCCTAATATAATTGTTTGCACCTTGTAAATAAAATTATGAATACTCTGACCCACTACCTTATATATATATATATATACACACACAGTTGGTACGGAAAGTATTCGGACCCCCTTAAATTTTTCACTCTTTGTTATATTGCAGCTGATCTGGCAATCAATTAAACTGATTGAAATTGTTTTATTAAGCGGCACTCCTAGTCCTCCATAAGAAATCTACTGTGATAAGTAATACTGCAGTTTATTCCCGGCCTGAAAGACCAACACACTCACCGGAGAGACTGCCGGACAGAGCCGCATCCAGCGTGGACACCTGGAAGAGTCTCAGAGACTCGTCCACCTCTTCCTCTCCAGCGATGGGCTGCAGCTTCATCTTAGCGAGAGACTCTGCAATGCGCACCACAGCCTCAAGCTGCCTGCAGGACGACAGACCACCAACTAGTTAACATCAACAAGTGTATACTGTAAATAATTACATAACTACATGCAGGATGTATAAATATACATCTAGGAACAAAATGAGTAAAGGCAGGTGTCATAACAGTGAATAGAGTGCTCACCTGACAGTGATGGGGATGGACACACGTCTGTCGGTCTCTCTCTCGTGTTCCTTCGCTCCGCTCCTCATCAGCACGTACCTGTTCTTCAGTTTCTCTGCGGCGGCCGCAGACAGACGAGGTCCACATTTCCTGTGTGAGTTAATGCATTATTATTTTGATATACAAACACAGATGAATGCTATTTCACACAGTGTTTATAGACTATGATCCAGACTTACGCTCTGCAGTAGGCGACGTATTTCTTCAGCGTGGCCAGAGGAATCTCTCCCTCGACACCCTCCGTCTGCGTCTGAGCGCTCAGGTGAACGTTCATCACGTGCCGGGCCAAAGTCTAAAGGAAAACACACAGGCTTGTGCATTAGTTCATATAAAATCAAACTCTTCAATGGAATCCGTAAGCAGTGGTCGTTTTGTTCAGCCACCATGTCTCGCTGTTGGTCATGATGGTCTTTGATGATGAAGATCATGTCAAATCGAGACAGAATAGTGGGCATGAAGTCAATGTTGTCCTCTCCTTTTGTATCATCCCAGCGGCCGAACACGGAGTTGGCAGCGGCCAATACAGAGCAGCGGGAGTTCAGAGTGGTGGTGATGCCAGCCTTGAGGTGAACACACAAGCGTTAAATCAAAGAAATTAATCAGTCTAACGAGAACGTAAGCTGAAGAAATAGTGGATTTCTATTGGTTAATGCAATGAAGTGAAAATGCCTGGTACCTTTGCAATAGAAATGGTCTGCTGCTCCATGGCCTCATGGATGGCGACCCTGTCATCTTCTCTCATCTATCCAAAAAAAGAAAGCAATAGTTCAGCATAAAGCCCAAAGCATTTCATAAGACTGCAAGAACACGACATGTATGTTCTGGAAATCCAGAATGCTTAGAGGTCCAACCTTGTCAAACTCATCAATGCAGACCACTCCTCCATCAGCCAGCACCATGGCACCACCCTCCATGACGAAACCACGAGTGTTGGGGTCTCGCAGCACTGAGGCTGTCAAGCCAGCAGCACTGCTGCCCTTACCAGACGTGTAGACCTTACAGAGACAATCACTTTAATGCAGACTCTCCATCATAGGAAACATTTATGTAAGTGAAGACAAAGCGCACACACACTCACATACACAATTTATCATTATATGAAAATTATAATGTTCTAAAACATACTGAATGTCAAAAATATTTAAATATACATACACAGACACAATCCTATATTAAATAAATATATAAAATTATGATCAAATATATTGCATCCCCTATATTAAATATTCATAATACAATTTATGATATGTAATAATATGACATGCACTATGATAAAATATTATAAAATATAACGCATGCCACATTAAATGTAATCAACATACATATCCTACTTTGCCATAAATATATATATACACACGTTTACATTTAAAGTGCCCCTATTATGGATTTTTGAAAATGACCTTTCATGCAGTGTGTAACACAGCTCTAAGTGAATGAAAACATCCTGCAAAGTTTTAAATCTGAAAGTGCACCGTGTATAAAGTTACTGTCTCTCAAAAGAAAGAGTCGACTCTGAATCATTGAAACGAGTCGTTTTTAAAACGAATCCCAAGCCATTTCATGTTGACATCAACATGAAACATTAGCATATTGCCCGCCCACTTGTTGCTCTCGCAGACCTGGGAAAACTTGAATACTTGGTCTGAATGAAAATGCAAATTCATTTTTTGCCACTAGATGCCACTTCTGGAACGGTAAAAATTAGAGCCCGACCGATATATAGTTTTGCTGATATTATCGGCCGATATGAGCCTGTCGCAGATATATCGGTATCTGCGAATATGCCGCCGAAATGAAATTTTTTTTTATATAATATATAACGCAGATTAAATGCTTCTGAATGGTGTAATTTAGTTTGCCCAGCAGAGCGCATTCCATTGTTTGCTACTGGTGACCCAGGTCAGTGTAGTGTAGAGATGCGCGGATGAGCTCAAACTTCACCCAAGTCCACTGCTTCAAATTATTCGCCCACCACCCACCCGCACCTATATTTGATCATCACATTACAATGATTCTAATTCTTAGTTTTGCATGATGATATAATGAATGAATGGTTCATTTTTAACAGCAGATTCAGTGAAGTTAGAGACTAGAGCTGATCTGCGCATCACGGCACGCGTCTGCGGCGCATTATAGCCTGTTACAGCCACCGGAGCTGATCGCGGCCACTCAATGCTGGTGTTTACCGGCCACGCCACGGCCCAGAACTCATGCTTATCACATTGGTCACATCACATCACATCGCTCGCGTCCGGTGTAGAATAGAACCCATTATAATCAGTGATGTTGTCTACACTGGATGCAGTAAACTGATGCCTCGTGCTGGCACAAAGTTCAAATGATTTTCAACGGTCACTTTGTCGCGTCCTGTTGCGGCGCAGACACGGTGTCAGCATAGTTTGTCAGTACAGTCAGTAACGTAGCAGACTGAAAAGTTAGTATAATTTTGCTAGTATGCCTTTATCCTATTTGGAGAGACTCAATGCTAAGTAAATAAATAATGTCTTTTACTCTCACAATGAGCTTATCATATTCGTTTGTTACATTAGTAGGGCCCAATGATTTCCGCGATGCAGAAAACATGAATGGAATCGCGGAATCCAGTCATAAAAACAGAATTTGTGAAAAAATATTATTAATTATTATTATTTATTCGTTTTAGATGTTTACATTTGGAAAAGCTGTGATTCCTGCCCCTGTTGGTTTGGCAGTAGCTTGCTTGCCCAACACAGTTGCCTTGTTTAATTTCTTAATTCAAGTTATATATATTTTGTTCTATTTGTGTTATTCAAGCTCCACTACATAGGCCTATGTTTGTCACATCATTATAAGCATTTGATCAGCACATTTGAGTTATCATTGCACAAAAATGTGTTATGTATATATATTCTGTTTATGTAGGCTATATACTGTATTCTGCATACAGTACCAGTCAAAAGTTTGGACAGTCAAATGGGAAGTGTCCAAACTTTTGACTGTACTGTAATATAGCCTACGCAAAGAATATCGGCCGATATATCGATATCGGTCTAATTTTCATTACTTAAAAGATAGATTACATGAATGTTTTATGCCTTAAAAAAATGTAAATACACAACACAGAATTTCTGAGCAAAAAATTATAAGGCTATTGTAAGAATAAATGAAACTTGTTTTTATGCTTTTAAATAATTAGACATGCTAAAACAGAATTGGGTAACAATAAAACATAAGGTTGGGCCCTAAACATGTAACTTTTGTTAAACTTTTAATAAATTGAAGTTAAACTGTTTAAGTTTCATGATTGTAATTAATTAGACATGCTTTTTGATTAATAAAATTTAATTTAACCATTAAAAAGGAGTCCAGAAAAAAAAATG